>NC_138776.1:43758051-43905551 GCF_965119305.1 Pelophylax lessonae
GAGGTTAAACAACAGCGGCGATAGGGGGCAGCCTTGTCTAGTGCCTTTGTGTAATCTAAACTCGTCCGTGAGGGCCCCCCTACACACAATCTGGCTGAGGGTGTAAGATACATTGAAGTAATGAGATTAACGAAGGGTCCACTAAAGCCCATGCTGTTCAAGACACTACTCAGCCACTGGAAGTTGACGTTGTCAAATGCCTTTTCAGCGTCAAGAGTTACAATAGCCATGTCTCGGCCAGGGTGTACACGAGCCTGGTCCAAAGCAACCAGGACCTTCCTTATGTTAACAGTGGCCGAGCGAACCTTGGTGAACCCAGACTGCGTGGGATGTATCAGATGGGGCATGATATTGGCTAGACGTGTGGCAACAATTTTAGATAGGATCTTAACAGCAAGATTTAACAGGGATATGGGCCGGTATGAGCCCGGCTCCAGCGGATCTTTCCCTTTCTTCGAGAGAAGCTTGATAATGGCTTGGTTACCCGTCTGGAGATAGGGTCCGCCGTTCCAAATAGAAGAATACACGTCCACTAGAGTCGAGACCACACAGGGGGAGGCTATCTTGTAGAATTCCCCGGAAAGACCATCGGGGCCCGGAGACTTATTGGCTGCAAGATGTTTTATCGTCGACGCAATCTCGTCCGCCGTGATCGGGGCGTTAAGTGTATCTAAATGCTCTTCGGATATTTTGGGGATTTCAGTCCCAGATAGGAAAAATCAGCTACTGAACTGTCCATGGCCTTGGGGGGGTACAGCGAGGTGTAGAAATCACGCATGATCCCCTGCACCCCTTGCGGGGTAGAGTCCACCGCTCCCGATTTGTTCCGTAACGAGCCAATGTGTGTGGTGGACATCGGGCCCTTGCACAACCGGGCAAGCAGTTTCCCGGCCTTGTTACCGAAGCGGTGCAATGTCGCCGCGAGGTGTGCTTTGTGAATCAATTCTACCCTATCCGCCCAAGTGTCGAAGTCTCGTTTAGCCTCAAGCCATGCCGTGCGCACCGTGGGGGTGTCGGTCTGTATCAGTGCCCGCTGAGCCGTCGTCAACCTTTCACTAGCCGTTTTGTATCTGCTATTCGTGTGCCGTTTGAAAGCCGCCGCATAGGAAATAATACGGCCTCTCAAAAAGGCCTTCCCCGCCTCCCAGAAGAGGAGAGGGGAGCTGCTGTGTTGTTTATTCGTCGCAGAGTAATCATCCCACTCACGACGGAGGTACAAGGCAAAATCCGAATTGTCCTTAAGGTAGGAAGGGAATCTCCAAATTAGAGGGGCTAGGGGGGATTCCGCTAATGGTAGAGATACTGAAAATGGGGAGTGATCTGAGATTGCGATGTCATGTATGGTGGCGTTGCGCAGGAGGGGAAGGAGGGAGTCAGTACAGAACAGGTAATCGATTCTAGTAAAAAGTTTATGGGGGTGGGAGTAGAAGGAGTATTCCCGATCCGTGTGGTGCGTGTGACGCCAAACACCAGTCAGGGAGAGTGATTCTATTACCGACGCCAGTGGAGTGGGGTCAGCTCGCAGGGTGTCACGCAGTCCCTGCCGGGGCGTGGATTTGTCCAAAACCGGGTCCATTACCGCGTTGAAGTTACCGCCCGCAATACGGGGGACATCAGGAAGGGAGAGAAGCCGGGCCACAATTGCGGCGTGGAAGGAGCGGTCCAGGACATTCGGGGCATATATGTTGGAAATAACTAGCTCAGTGTTACGAAGCCGTATGTGTGCGGATGCATACCGCCCTTCGCTATCTGTTTCCGTGGAAAGAATTTCCACCGGGAGACGTTTATGGAACAGTATCAACACTCCGGCTTTGCGGCCGGAGGAGGGTGACCCTACGACCTTGCCCACCCAGAGTTTCTCCATGCGCTTCATATCCTCCGCAGGCAGATGCGATTCCTGGATAAGAGCAATGTCCGCCTTTAGCCGTTTGAGATGGCGCAAGACTTTAATCCTCTTAACCGGGGATCGAAGGCCCTTGACATTCCATGTCACTATAGGCATATCCGTTCCACGAAGCCGGTGATCGGTACACAATGACCGATCGGCTCCATACTTCCTCACTGTCTCCCCTCGTTTGGCGTTCCACGGAGCCAGGGATCGGTACACAATGACCGATCGGCTCCCTACTTCCTCCCTGGCTCTCCTCGTTTGGTGTGGACCCCCCCCCCTCCCTCCAGAACGATGGAATCGGCTAGGGGAAAAGGATACTATGGAGAGGAGAGGGTCAATTACCATGTATGGACAGAAATATGGCCCGGACCACACTAGATACCACAACAGATCGGCAAAGGTAATAAAGGGGGATACTATTGAACAGGAACACACTAGCTGCCCTCCATTGTCAGTCTGAGGAGAATCTACAATGCCCTATGTGTACTGAGCAAGCAGTCCTATCAGTTTTTGATATTTGCTCTTAGTGGTTTTTATTGTTTTTTATTGGATTTTATGTATATGGTTTTAATTACACTCATTCATATTCTTTGCATTGTACTCTATCTGCATGATCGATTTATGCCACTGTATATCACTAATGGTGTCATGAGAGGGAGTGAAGTGGTGCTCTGGCCACTCCCCCGGGGGAGGGGATACTCCCACCTGGGGGTGGGGACTGGATCACTGCATTACTATTTAAAGGAGATAGCCATGACACAGTGGCTCTGAGGAAGAGGCTAGGCCTCGAAAACGCGTCAGCCGTCATCTCATCGGTTATGGACGATTACATGGACTAACCCGGACATTTGAGCAATTCAGCTTGATATGATATACTTTCATCTATGTCTGTGAGTAGCCATTTTTTAATGTTACACAAATAAAGCCTGTTATTGAGGATAATGCGCTAGGTCGGTGCGCCCTTCTTTTGTTTTCTTTGCTTTTAGTACCGGTGGACTACCCCAGTCCTATATGGGCAGCAAGACCTTAGCCATCTGAGAAGCCAGGTGTGAGTCCCGTGAGGAGTGTGGTCGAGGGGCTTGGATACCAAGCGCAGGAGAAGGGTGGTCACACCTTATTGTTTTTTGGTACCTCCATGAATTAGTCTGGGCTTACAATAATCGGGTTCACAACACAACCGGGTATACTCCGTACATGCTATTGTTTGGCAGAGCTGGCCGGGAAATTGTTGAACTGAATTTAGAACAACCACAGGACTTAACAGAACGATCGACCACCTCATGGGTGAAAGAACACCGTCAGCGGCTCCAGATCATCCACCGGTTAGCAGGCCAGCGTTTGCAAGAGAGAACTCATACTGACCGTCCTCCCCTCAAGGAGGTTCTGCTGCAACCTGGAGACCGGGTACTGGTGCGGGAGAAACGTCCCAGAGGCAAGTTGAGTGAGCGTTGGGAGGTACAACCTTACAAAGTGATCAGGAGAGTGTACCCCAATGGCCCAGTCTACGAAGTACGGGTGGAAAATGAGGAGTTTGCCTCAAGGATCCTACATAGGAATATGTTACGGCCATGTCGGTCTGAAGATCCCAAACCTGCTGAAGAGGCAACACTTCCTGTCCCGTCCTCAGAATTCATTATCTCCAATGAAAACAATGATGAAGACTGGTGGATTGTTCCTGACACTACGGAAGGTCCCCAGGCCACAGGGGATGAAGCTTATGCTACAGAACCACCACCGGCTCACAATGAGGAGGAACCCAGGTTGGCAGCTCCCAATGAGGAAAGTCAGTCCCTCACAGATAGTCAAGATCTCCGGAGATCCAATATGTCTACTGCAGGGGTTCCACCAAACAGGTACAATGCTGATCAGTTTGTTTGGTCCACCTGTATGTGTTGTGGAGAATGTTGTGCTGCTGTTAGAGATTGTAATAATCACTTTCTTCCCCATGGACTATATAGGATGGCCGAGGACAACCATTGTTAAGTGGGGAGGCATGTAGGGGGTCACCCCCTTGAATGACTAACTCCATTACACTGTACTTCTATTGAGAAATTCCCACAGACTGTCATGCATCTTTCAGCCACAAGATGTCACTGTTGTTGTCAATGAGAATAAGCCACGGTTGTTGTTGCTTTAGGTCAGGGGTGGGGAACCTATGTCCCGGGGGCCGTATGCGGCCCTCAAAGTCATTTGGTCCTGCCCCCCCATGCAGCTGAGTCTGTATCTCTCAGCTGATCTGTCAGAATGGAGCCAATGCTTCCTGTAAAGTTCCGGCTCCGTTGTGACAGTCTGAGTGAGTCAAAGGCGGAGGGATATCAAATGCACTCCGCCTGTGACCAATACAGGAAACATCGCCTCTTCCTCCAGCTTAGCACCGCTGCTAGTCGGCATTTCCTGCCAGCAGCACACACAACAGTACCAGCCAGATCCAAGCAGTACCAGCCAGAGCCAGCAGTACTCACAGCAGTACCAGCCAGAGCCAGCAGTACCAGCCAGAACCAGCAGTACCAGCCAGAGTCAGCAGTACCCACAGCAGAACCAGCAGTACCAGCCAGAGCCAGTAGTACTGACAGCAGTACCAGCCAGAGTCAGCAGTACCTACAGCACAGTACCAGCCAGCAGTACCCACAGCAATACCAGCCAGCAGTACCAGCCTGAGCCAGCAGTACCAGCCAGCAGTACCCACAGCATAGTACCAGCCAGCAGTACCAGCCTGAGCCAGCAGTACCCAAGGCAGTACCAGCCAGCAGTACCTACAGCACAGTACAAGCCAGCAGTACCAGCCTGAACAAGCAGTACCCACCAGCAGTACCAGCCAGCTGTACCCACCAGCAGAACCAGCCAGCTGTACCCACCAGCAGAACCAGCCAGCTGTACCCACCAGCAGTACCAGCCAGCTGTACCCACCAGCAGTACCAGCCAGCTGTACCCACCAGCATTACCTGCCAGCAGTTCTTTTCAAAACTTACCACCACAAAGTCGACTGCGCTCCAGACTGACCGACCCAAACCTGGAAAACCAGTTCCGAGTAGCAACATTATCAATACCAGCTAACATCACACACCTCACCAAAGAGAAGCAGTTGCAGCCATCACATTAGGGGTGAGTTAATTAAATGTATGACCAAATATAACAGGCACATTTTTAAGTTGATAATTTTGTACGGCCCCCGAATGATTTTATAAATACCCAAATGGCCCTTGGCAGAAAAAAGGTTCCCCGCCCCTGCTTTAGGTGAAGGGATGTTTCTGGAAAGGAGGAGGAAGCAGGAAGTTCCTAAAAGGGTGTGGTGTTCGTCTCTCTATGGCTGTGCTGAGCTGAGAAAAGGGACTGCATGCTGTGGCCTTGAGAGGGCATATAGACTGTATAATCCTGGGACAGAGCAACAGGATCTTGCCAGAGGAGACAGAGCTGAACTGTGATACTAAGGACAGCAGCTGAGAACCAGAGGAAGAGAGGAGAGAACATCCCAGAGCACCTTAAGCAAGTTATAGAGCAAGGGGCCAGACTGCAGTGACCTCCAAGTGACAGAACAAGATAAACTACTTGCAAAGAAACCCAGACCAGTGCATAAGAGACTGCAGCTTCAGACAACAAGGGACAGATCCAGAGACCTGACTACATCCACCATCACAGAGACTGAGATAAAGCAGCTGTACCTACAGAACTGTGAGTGTGCACCGGTGCTAACCTGTGGCAGGGCATAGAGCAGGTTTCTGTAGACAGAGCGTTGCAGCAACGTGTCCCGGTTAGCGGAAATCAGATAGGATCATATAGCAGAGTAGCCTGTATTTCTGTGTGTGCGTTGGCGGGAGCGCCATTTTATGTATCACGTTGCAGTTAACTTTGCTGTAAACCTATGTAATCTGTTATTACTGTTAACATCATTCTCCTGCCATTATACTCTGTTGGTTAATAAAGCCGGTATCTGCTTCAGCCTCATTGTCTGCTGTACCGTACTTGAATTCTGCATTGCGGTCCCCTACTCCTCTGACCGCTACAAGGGGAGGGATACAGAGGTGGCTGTGGACAGGGGAGGGATACAGAGGTGGACAGGGGAGGGATACAGAGGTGGCTGTGGACAGGGGAGGGATACAGAGGTGGCTGTGGACAGGGGAGGAATACAGAGGTGGCTTTGGACAGGGGAGGGATACAGAGGTGGCTGTGGACAGGGGAGGGATACAGAGGTGGACAGGGGAGGGATACAGAGGTGGACAGGGGAAGGATACAGAGGTGGACATTGGAGGGATACAGAGGTGGCTGTGGACAGGGGAGGGATACAGAAGTGGCTGTGGACAGGGGAGGGATACACAGGTGGACAGGGGAGGGATACAGAGGTGGCTGTGGACAGGGGAGGGATACAGAGGTGGACAGGGGAGGGATACAGAGGTGGCTGTGGACAGGGGAGGGATACAGAGGTGGCTGTGGACAGGGGAGGGATACAGAGGTGGACAGGGGAGGGATACAGAGGTGGACAGGGGAGAGATACAGAGGTGGCTGTGGACAGGGGAGGGATACAGAGGTGGACAGGGGAGGGATACAGAGGTGGCTGTGGACAGGGGAGGGATACAGAGGTGGCTGTGGACAGGGGAGGGATACAGAGGTGGCTGGGGACAGGGGAGGGATACAGAGGTGGACAGGGGAGGGATACAGAGGTGGTTTTGGACAGGGGAGGGATACAGAGGTGGCTGTGGACAGGGGAGGGATACAGAGGTGGACAGGGGAGGGATACAGAGGTGGCTGTGGACAGGGGAGGGATACAGAGGTGGACAGGGGAGGGATACAGAGGTGGCTTTGGACAGGGGAGGGATACAGAGGTGGCTGTGGACAGGGGAGGGATACAGAGGTGGACAGGGGAGGGATACAGAGGTGGACAGGGGAGGGATACAGAGGTGGCTGCAGACACGGGAGGGATACAGAGGTGGACAGGGGAGGGATACAGAGGTGGCTTTGGACAGGGGAGGGATACAGAGGTGGCTGTGGACAGGGGAGGGATACAGAGGTGGCTGTGGACAGGGGAGGGGTACAGAGGTGGCTGTGGACAGGGGAGGGATACAGAGGTGGACAGGGGAGGGATACAGAGGTGGCTGTGGACAGGGGAGGGATACAGAGGTGTCTGTGGACAGGGGAGGGATACAGAGGTGGACAGGGGAGGGATACAGAGGTGGCTGTGGACAGGGGAGGGATACAAAGGTGGCTGTGGACAGGGGAGGGATACAAAGGTAGACAGGGGAGGGATACAGAGGTGGCTTTGGACAGTGGTGGCTGTGGAAAGGGGGGTGGCAGTGGTGGCTGTGGACAGGAAGGGTGGCTGTGGATGGGGGGGTACAGAGGTGGCTGTGGAAGGGAGGGTACAGAGGTGGCTGTAGATGGGGGGGGGGTACAGAGGTGGCTGTGAACAAGGGGGGTACAGAGGTGTCTGTGGACAGGGGAGGGATACAGAGGTGGCTGTGGACAGGTGGGTACAGAATATGTGGTTGTTTTTTGGGGTAGACAGCGAAATTGCATGGTCAGGGGGGCCCAAGAAAATGCTTGCCCAGGGTCCAAACAATATTAAAGACGGCCCTGAGTGTGTGTGGTGGCAACCAGGTGAGGAGTACACAGACAAGTATGTCTTGCCTACAGTCAAGCATGGTGGTGGAAGTGTCATGGTCTGGGGCTGCATGAGTGCTGCCGGCACTGGGGAGCTACAGTTCATTGAGGGAACCATGAATGCCAACATGTACTGTGACATAGACTGGACCGCAGGGCAGTATTCCAACATGATAATGACCCCAAACACACCTCCAAGATGACCACTGCCTTGCTAAAGAAGCTGAGGGTAAAGGGGAGGGACTGGCCAGCATGTCTCCAGACCTAAAGCCTATTGAGCATCTGTGGGGCATCCTCAAACCGAAGGTGGAGGAGCGCAAGGTCTCTAACATCCACCAGCCCTGTGATGTCATCATGGAGTAGTGGAAGAGGACTCCAGTGGCAACCTGTGAAGCTCTGGTGAACTCCATGCCCAAGAGGGTTAAGGCAGTGCTGGAAAATAATGGTGGCTACACAAAATATTGACACCGTGTTCACCAAATTTGGACATTTTAACTTAGGGGTTTATTTACTTTTGTTGTCAGCGGTTTAGACATTAATGGCTGTGTGTTGAGTTATTTTGAGGGGACAGCAAATTTACACAGTTAGGGCTCTTTCACACGGGCGATCGGATCCTCCATGCAGCTCTATGGGGCAGCGGGTGTCAGCGGAGACACCTCCGCTGACACCTGCTGCCATCCGTGTCCGATCCTGTCCGTGAAATCTGGACGGATGGAAACCCTATTTTTCCATCCGTTCAGTAATCGGATCGGATCGGGTGAGAGCGGACAGGCGGTCCGCTCTCATCCGATCCCCCATAGAGGGCAGTGGGGGCTGTGACACCTACCTCTCCGCTCTGCAAGCGGAGACGGAGCTGTCATCCGCAGGCTCAGCGGGGATCGCGGATCGATCCCCGCTGAGCAACACGGATCTGCCTGCGGAGGCGGACCGTGTGAAGGAGCCCTTATACAAGCTGTACACTCACTACTTTACATTGTAGCAAAGTGTCATTACTTCAGTGTTGTCACATGAAAAGATAGAATAAAATATTTACAAAAATGTGAGGGGTGTACTCACTTTAGTGAGATACTGTAGGTGTTTAGGTGGTCAATGGAGAAGGGCCTTCATATATTAGGGTATAGGTGGTCCATGGAGAAGGGTCTTCTTCTATAGGTGTATAGGTGATCAATGGAGAGTGGCCTTCTTATAAAGGTGTATAGGAAGTCAATGGAGAAGACCTTCTTATATACGTAGGTTTATAGGTTTGGGAAGATAGCAATGGGAAGAATGTCTAAGTTACAGATAGTCTAAATAATAATTGAAATCAGTGGTGTAAGGTAAACAATTGCTCAGTGCCCCTAGCAACCTGTGAAGAGACCCTAGGGTTCCATGGAACCCTGTTTGAGAATGGGTTATCTAAATCATATATGGATATCAATGAAAGAGAATTGATCCGGAAACAAACATGTTTGCTGTTGAGGAGTTTTGTCTACATTTTCACTTGGACTGCTACCTTCTTGTTCCAGATTAGTGGCTGGGAAAAATATTGAAGACACTGGATGGGTATGGCAGCCAAGCAGAAGGCATTGTCAGAAAGAAATTCAGGTCCACGTCTAAGCATAGGTTCAATTTCCTGTTAGGGCAGGAAGTGGTGGGGAAATCTTTCCAATGGGGACACAGACAAAAACACTTTTAGTATAGCTAGATAGAATTAAAACTTCTGACTTTTTTATTGCTGTCTGTGTCTCTCAGCCTCATACACCAATACATTCCAAGTGTACCAGATTTGCCAGTACAGTACCATATCTTGGTCCTCTGTCCTACCGAAAGCTGTGTCCTATGCCATGTCCCAGGATCACAGCATGAACTTTACTGGAGATATATAGCACATGTGCTGTAATGCAAAAAGTCATCAATTGCAAAGACTGGGTCCACAAGCGGGCAATTATCACATATATTTCACGGACGGTTCTTCACAGGACCAACCTAAAAATGGGTCTGATTTGGGCACACCCAACCACCCAGAAACTGGGCCGATAACATATAGATGTGGGCAGGGTTTACAGTGTTCCAAGACCATAATGTTGGTGAATATGGTGACAACTGCTCTTCCTGTTCTTTGTACAGGTGTCACAGGTACAGGAAGTGAGGAAATATCTCCCTAAGTGTTCACAGCTTGAAAATATTCTCCACCCATTCTAAAATAAATGATTTCAGCTGGAGTTATGCCTCGTACACACGCAACGATTGTTGGCCGTGAATTTTCGGCCAACGTCCGATCGGCCGATTGTCGGCTTGTTAGTATGATGCTTCCGACAACCGACTCCGACTTTTCGGCCAAACAAAATCTGGTGTGCATGCTATAAAATTTTTGTTGGCCGTCAACAGAACGGCCGATTTTCCGTCAGCCAGTGCAGATTTCGGCAGATAAAAATCTGATGAGCAAGACTGGGCATGCTCAGAGAAGAAAAAACACACGGAAAGTCAACCATCACATGACATCACTTCTGAAGTTGATTTTTGTTGGCCGAGAAAATTTGTGTGCAGTCTAGAGCACATTCCAACCAACACAACAACACTGGACAAAAGACTGCCGATCGGTCGGCCGATAATCGTTGCGTGTGTACGAGGCATTAGGCTTTCAGCAGCAGTCTTGGTTCTTTCTTAGTACAGGCTTCCTGTAAAGCAGAAAGTTTGAGCTGGTTAGAATGGAGTCCCCGGGAATATCAGTGCGAATTGCCTGCTGTCTCTCCTCATCTACTATGATAGCGCTCAGTCCCCTCCACCCACTCCTGCTGACACATTTTTCCACATTTTGGCGTTTTTTTTTTTTTTTGCAGATTCATCTCTCCCCAGCGGCGGTGACTCTTTCTTTCCACTGACAGACAAAAAGTCTCCGCATACCCAAATTGTGATATTATCCCAGACAGGAGCTCAGCGCTTTTCCCCCTATTAAACCGCAGGAGGCCGTGGGCTTGGTATAAGATGGAGCTAAAGCTCTACAGAATAAAGAACTGAACAGTTTTAATAAATCGGAGAACGTTTTTGTACCTGCCAAAACCTTTGCAGTTCTGCATGGCTTGTGATTTACACACAACTGCTGCACTGCATGGCCAGTCACTAATCGCTGTTACCTCTTCCTGTCTGTTCACTGGACAAAGAAGGAGCAGCATGACACCACTGAGGTCCTACTTGTGCCCTACTCTAGGCTGCCTAAGTTCTACCTGCATGCCTGCTATTGTAATAATGTATCAGGATACTATTCAAAATTACCACAACACACAGTGCACAGCAGAGATGTATAGTAACTAAGTAGAACTACTTCACTACAGTACTTAAGTACCGAAAGGCGGTATCTGTACTTTCCTAGAGTAGAATTTTATTCTCCTACTTTTACTTCACTACATTTTTTCAATGATTTCAATACTTCTACTCCGATTTTTTTTTTTTTTTTGTGCTGCATAGTTACTCGTTACTATTATAAAAATTACCACTGCCAGAACAGTAGATGGCAGCTTTCATGAAGCTCAAAACATGTGTATTATCAGCGCATACGAAAATAAAAGCTACTGTATGTATAAATAAAAGCTGCATTTGAAATAATAAAAAACAATATGATGTTCAAACTTTTGACTTCTTTAATAACTACATAACACAGTACTTGGACTTTTACTTTCAGTACTTGAGTAGCAATTTTTTTTCAAAACTACTGGTACTTTTACTTTCAGTACTTGAGTAGCAAAATTAAAAAAAAAAACTACCGTATTATATAAGACGACTTTTTACCCCAGGAAAATCTTCTCAAAAGTCGGGGGTCGTCTTATACGCCGAGTATATCATTTTCAAGGTACCTTCAAGAGAGGAGATTGGAGCAATGCAGGGACTTTTTCTTCTATTTCGGGTGCATGTACATTATCGGCGCCGCGTCGCATGTTCAGGAAGTTCTGTCTGGCGGCGGAGTGATCTGACTGTCATGCACTCGGTATACTTGGACTACGGTATGTGAGGTGACTCGCAGGGAGCGGGAGATTTAAAACGAATCCCGATGGCGGCGGGTAGCATGGCACTGGCAGCACACAGTGAGTAGGGACTAAATGGATATTGTAATGTCTAATGTCTTAAGTACCGCACTGTAGAATCCTCAAAGTGCCTTACGATGATTAGCATTAGGACACAGAGCACTAGCTGTTGCATTACTCTGTCACAGTGTGCTACATGGCTTTTGGGTGCTAACTTTGTTAATTTATAGCTGTACTGAATGATAGACTATAACACAATTTAGAAATAACAAAATCGGTACCCAAAAGCTATGTGGCACACTGTGACAGAGCCATGCAGCACCTAGTGGGCTGTTTGAATGGTTATCTCACTTTCTTACAGTACCTTGGAGACATACAAGAGATCTGAGAAAATGTTTTTCAATGGTGTTGCCTTGCTTCGGAAGGGGGGTAGTCTTATATGGCGAGTATATCCCAAAAGCAATATTTTAACTTGAAAAGTTGGGGGTCGTCTTATACGCCCAGTCGTCTTATACGCCGGCAAATACGGTACTTGCAATACTTTAGTACTTCTACTCAAGTCACTTTTTGATCGAGCACTTCCACTTCTACTCAAGTCACTTTTTGATCGAGCACTTGTACTTTTACTCAAGTATGGGTTTTCGAGTAATTTATACAACTCTGGTGCACAGTAATCTATAAATGTGAAATAAATTTAGGGAATACAGTGGAGAAAATAATAATTTGATCCCCTGTCGATTTTGTAAGTTTGCCCACTTACAAAGAAATTAAGGGTCTATAATTTTTATCATAGATGTATTTTAAATGATAGAGACAGAATATCAACCAGAAATCCCGAAAAAACACATGATACAAATGTTATAAATTGAGTTGCAGTTCAGTCAGAAAATAAGTAGAGTATTTATCGGCGTATAACACGCACCTAAATTTTAGGGCAGAAATTTCAGGAAAAAAGCTGAAATTTAAAATAAACAGCTTTGAACTCAAAACATTTTTTTAAAATTAAATGTAGTCTTACCAGTGCCCACGAATGCCACCTCATCAGCGCAGTGTCCTTAAATGCAGCCTCGCCAGTGCAGTGCCCATACATGCAGCCTCGCCAGTGCAGTACCCATACATGCAGCCTCGCCAGTGCCCATACATGCAGCCTAGCCAGCGCCAGTGCCCATACATGCAGCCTCGCCAGCGGCAGTGCCCATAATTGCAGCCTCGCCAGCGCCAGTGCCCATAATTGCAGCCTCGCCAGCACAGTGCCCATCCATGCAGCTTCGCCAGCGCAGTTCCCATACATGCAGCCTCACCAGCGCCAGTGCCCATAATTGCAGCCTCACCTGCGCCAGTGCCCATACATGCAGCCTCACCTGCGCCAGTGCCCATACATGCAGCCTCGCCAGTGCCCATAATTGCAGCCTCGCCAGTGCCCATAATTGCAGCCTCGCCAGCGCCACTATACAAATCACTTTTAAAAATGTCCAGAAAGCAGCGCCAAGAGGTAGAAGGGGGCGGGCGGGGCCGAGGAGAAGGAAGGACGCGCTGTCATCGGAAGTCCCGGCGCCTATGATTGACGTCGGCATAGGAGGCGGGACTTCCGGTGACAGCGCGTCCTTCCTTCTTCTCGGCGCCGCCCTCCCCCTTCTACCTCTCGGCGCTGCTTTCTGGACATTTTTTTTTTATATCGGCGTATAACACGCACTGCTACCTTTTCCTCCATTTTTAGGAGGAAAAAGTGCGTGTTATACGCAGATAAATACGGTATGTGATGCCCTACCTACCAACAATAACTCTGGCTCCCACAGACTGGCTACAGTATGCAGGGCAGCCATCAGAAATTTTGGGGCCCTTTACACAGTTTTAAGCCTACCCCCCCCCCCCCTGGACCTGGCCACCAACATTCCCCAGGACCCGCCTATCATGTCGTCATCCTCCTCCAGTCTCATGTCCTCCTTCTCCTCCAATCCCATTTCCTCCTTCATCCCATGTCCTCCTCCAGTCCCATCTCCTCCATCCCAGGAAAATAAAGGTGAACAGTTCTAGTAAAGGCCACCCCTCCTGTCCAGGCATGAACAGCTGGAGAACAGGGGAGGGTGGGGCCTACAGCTGTGTGTAAGGGCTAGTGAGGGGCAGGACCCCCCCACATAGTGCCAGTCTGCAAGGGAACGGCGGAGCTTACAATTGAGTGATATAGCGAGGACAGGTGGCAACCCTACCCTGTTTGGGTCCCCTCGGGACGCCCGGGCCCCCTACATGTGTATGGGCTGTACCCCCCTGATGGCAGCCCTGACAGTATGTGCTCATGTTAGTCCCTGTCAATTTAAGAAGGTGCTTCCAACAACAACAACACATTATGTGTCTAAAAGACAATTGTCCACAGAATCTCCTTCTTCCATTCAAACCTCACTATCATGGGCAAGACCAAAGAATTGTCATAGGATGTCAGTGACAAGATTGTAGACCTGCACAAGGCTGTAATGGGTTACAGGACTATCAGCAAGAAGCTTGGTGAGAAGGAGACAACTGTTGGAGCGATTATGGAAGAAATGTAAAATAACCATCAATCGCCCTCAGTCTGGAGCTCCATGCAATATTTCGCCTCATGGGGTGAGGATGATCATGAGAAAAGTGAGGGATCAGTCCAGAAAAAATGGAAGAAATGTAAAATACCCATCAATCGCCCTCGGTCTGGAGCTCCATGCAGTATTTCGCCTCATGGGTAAGGATGATCATGAGAAAAGTGAGGAATCAGCCCAGAACTACACGGGAGGAGCTTGTGCATGATGTCAAGGCAGTTGGGACCAAAGTCACCAAACAAACCATTGGTAATAAAATACACCGCCATTGCTTAAAATCCTGTAGCGCCTAGAAGGTCGCTCTCCTCTAGAAGGCACATGTACAGGCCCGTATGAAATTTGCCAATGAACATCTAAATGATTCAGAGAAGGATTGGGAGTAAGTGCTGTGGTCAGATAGGACCAAAATTGTTCTCTTTGGCATTTACTCGACTTGCTGTGTTTGGAGGAAGAAAAATGCTGACTATGACCCTAAGAACACCATCCATACAGGCCGACTTTGCGGCATTGAGGGGCCAAAGGACAGGGCCATTTATTGTAAAATCTTTGATGAGAACTTTCCTACCTCAGTCAGAACACTGAAGATGGGTCGTGGATGGGTCTTCCAGCATGACAATGACCCAACACATACCACCAAGGCAACAAAGGAGTGGCTCAAGAAGAAGCACATTAAGGTCATGGAGTGGCCTAGCCAGTCTTCAGACCTTCATCCTATACAAAATTTATGGAGGGAGCTGAAACTTTGAGTTGCCAAGCAACAGCCAAGAAACCTTAAGGATTTAGAGAAGATCTATAAAGAAGAGTGGACCAAAATCCCTCCTGAGATGTGTGCAAACCTGGTCACCAACTACAAGAAACGTCTCACCTCTGTACTTACCAACAAGTGTTTCTCCACCAAGTACTAAGTCATGTTTTGCTTGGGGATCAAATACTTATTTTACTCACTGAACTGCAGCTCAATTTATAGCATTTGCATCATGTGTTTTTTCATGATTTTTGGTTGATATTCTATCTCTATCATTTAAAATACACCTATGATAAAAACAGATAGACCTTTTATTTCTGCAAGAGCCTCTGCATTACCAGCCCCCCATCCCAGGGGTGTCAAGCCAGGGAGACCAAAGTCTTTCGAATTTATGAGGCCGATCTCTATGTTGGTAGATATATTTCTCTAGTATGAGTGCATCGCCCATCCTGGCAACCCACCTTTTAATGGAAGGAGGGGGTCTCCGCCTTCCAGCCAAGCAGTATCACCTTCCTGGCCTGGAACAAGGCCATAGAGAAAGCTAGTCTCGTCACCTCCTCCAGGATAGCCTCCTCAAAGATCCCCAGGAGACAGTGAGCTGGCTGCAAGGGGACAGAAACCTGGAAAATTCTGTTAGTGTACTTGTAAGAACAAAAAAAACTTTTTTTACATCTATTTTTTTATTAAATATTGAATATTATTATACCATACTATATTTACCACTTGCAGCCTGCAGGAGGAGCTCTAAGCAAAAGAATCGGTTCTGCAGGGTCTGGTTTGCAACATTGCTGTGAATATCTTTAAACCGCATGAACGCTCAAATTACACACTGTGTGGAATTAAGCAGAGTCAGAGTCAGTAGGGTCATCTGACTTAGTAATAGTCAGTTATACACAGGCTGCCATCAAGCATGCTGGCTAGAAAATGAGCATCTTGCATGTTCCCCTGTATTAAATGTTTAGCTGTAAAAGGAAAGATTTTCTTTGCCTCACATCACATGAATGGCGTTTGCATGTTCTCTCTGTACTTGGATAGCGTTCCTCCGGGTACACCCTCCCACGCTCCAAAGACATGCTGGTAATTAACTGGCTCCTGTCTAAATTGGCCCTAGTATGTGTATGTGAGTTAGGGACCTTAGATTGTAAGCTCCTCTAGGGCTCATTGACACATGTGTAGGCTCTTTAAAGAGTGACCCGCAGTGGATCGCTCTTCAAAGAGCATTTGGAAGGTAGTTAGGAGGTGTTATGTTGTCTCCTCACCCCCTGTCTCAACCCCTAAAAACCTGCACCACCTTGCCACAACTGTTGCGAGGCAGTAGCAGTACAGCCCCATTTAGGTGAATGGGTCGCATTCGCCAGGCGGTACTGCCCACTGAGCATCACAGCAGATAACATTTCTGCCATGCTGTGACATTTAAACACCCCTGTCTGCTGCCTTTGCAGCTTAAGAAGGAGAAGTTGAGGGGGGGGGGGGATAAAAATATGGCTGCAAGGGTTTTCTTTTTCTCCGGTGTTCTGCCGAAAACTCCAACTTGCCGAGATCTCCAACAATGTTATTTCCGGTGAGTGTACACCAGGAATATGTGGAGATTTCAGTCACTTGGTGTTTTCACAGAACACCGGCAGCCTTCAGTCCCGCTTCACACTTATGCGATGCGAGAACCCTGCGAATCCACTGCGGGTTCCCGCATCACATTCAACTTGCAGGCAGTTCACACTGCCATATGCGAATCTCTGGCGGTGTCAATAGAAACTTAACGACACCCCCAGATCAGTTCACATATCGCAGTGCGAACTGTCAGTTCGGACATGAATCGGATCACATAGGTGTGAATACCCATGCGATCCAATTCTGCTCTGAACACGAAAAAGGGTCCTGTGCGAGTTGTGTCCGATTGCGATGCGCATTCAGCCATACAATCTGTATGGCTGAATTCTCATCGCACAGACATGGCATGTGATTTGCAGAGCAGTGCGCTCCGAATCACATGCAATGTCTGTCATCGCACTGATGTGAACCTGGGCTAAGTCAGTATTTTTAGAGAAAGCCTCTGCCTGTATTTCAGAGATAGGTCCACTTTAACCCCTTGCCGACCGCCACACGACTATTTACGGCGGCGGTCAGCCCCTCCTGGGCAAAGTGACGTATATATACGTCACTCGCCCGCGAGCCAATAGGGGGCGAGCGCGCGCCGCTGGAGGCGCGCTCCCGCCCCTGCTCGTTCGCTGTCATCCCCGGCTCCGATGTCCGTCGGCCACCCGCAATCGTCTGCTGCAGAGGGAGAAAGGCAGGCGGCTGATGTAAACAAAGCCGCCTGTCATTCTCCCTGGTGTAACTGCAGAGACTATACGATCCTGCTATGTAGGATCGTATGTCTCTGTGGTTACATGAAAAGCCACACCCCTTTACAGTTAGAATCACACCCCTAGGGACACATTTAACCCCTGCCTCTCCAATAAAGTTAACCCCTTCCCTGCCAGTGTCATTTTTACAGTAAAAGTGCATATGTATAGCACTGATTACTGTAGTAATGTCACTGGTACCCCCAAAAGTGTCAAAAATGTCAGTCAAGGGTACGATCTGTCTGCCGCAATGTCGCAGTCCCGCAAAAAAAATCGCAGATCGCTGCCATTACTCGTTAAAAAAAAAAACAATAAAAATGACAAAAATTTTTCCCTTAGTTAGTAAACGCAATAACTTTTGCGCAAACCAATCAAAATACGCTTATTGCAATTTTTTTTACCAAACATCGGTAGCAGAAAACAAATTGGCCTAAAATGTTAAAAAATTTTGATTTTTACATTTTTTGGGGGGAATTTCATATAAAAAAATGTGAAAAATACTGTTATTTTTTCATAATTGTCACTATTTTTTGTTTATAGCGCAAAAAGTAAAAATCGCACAGGTGATCAAATACCACCAAAAGAAAACTCTGTTTGTGGGGAAAAAAGGACGTCAATTTCATTTGGGTACAGCATCGCACGACCGCGTAATTGTCCGTTAAAGTCACGCAGTGCCGAATCGCAAAATAGGGCCTGGTCAGGAAGGGGGTAAAATCTTCCGGGGCTTAAGTGGTTAAGGCCTCTTGCACACAATAATCCTGTTTAAGCATCTACTTTTTCAACCTTTTTTTTTTTTGTTCTATGTATTTGCGCGTATTTTCACGTAAATGCGTTTGCACATTTTTGCGCGAATACATGTAAACTTATTCTCGCGCTCTTGTTCAGCACTATATGTAAATGGGTATTTGAGCACATGTGTGTGCAAACGCGTGTATTTGCACGCATGAGGCATAAATTACTTACCAAAAATGACGATTTTTCTATTTTGTTTTTACTCAAAAATGCACGGTGCTCATTTACACACCTGTGTGTATAGGCACATTACAATTAATGGGCTTTATTTTAGCTCTGTAAAAAAGAAAGAAGCTGTACTGAGATTTTTTAAGCTGCCGTGTGCAAGAAGCCTAATGAAACCTTTCCATAGCCAGGCAGAGAAGCGTGCGGAGGAAGTCAATTGTCTGATGAGTTCAGGGACGAGTTTTTATTTCCGATCCGTTGCCACAGTGATGAGGGACCCAGATGAGGGATGCAGAATAAAAAAAAAAGAAGGAAAGCTGAGTTTCATTCTTCTGGCTGCCCGCCGTGACTCAGATCAGTCGCATCTGACGGCGTGTCCCACATTCCTCATTCTGGGTGACTTTCTACTGCAACAGCAACAACACAAATCACCCAGATTATATCTTCTTCCTCATAGACAAAGATGGAAGACTAAGGCCCCTTTCACGCGGGCGTTTCCGATCCGATCCACCTGTCAGTTTTTCAGGCGGACCGGATCGGATGCTCCATGCATCTCTATGGGGCAGCGGATGTCAGCGGTGACTTCTCCACTGACACCCGCTGCCATCCGCATCCGATCCTGTCCGTGAAATCCGGACGCATGGAAACCCTATTTTCCATCTGTCTGGAGGATGGGATCGGATGAGAATGAACAGGCGATCCGTTCTCATCCAATCTCCCCATAGAGGAGAGCGGGGATCTGACAGATCCATCTCTGCACACAGAGCGGAGACAGAGCTGCCATCCGTCTGCTCAGCGGGGATCCACAGATCGATCCCCCACTGAGCAGAACGGGCCCTGTCGGGCGGTTTCGCCCATGTGAAAGGAGCCTTAGCTATAATCAATTCCCTTTATTATTACCTTCAAAACTTCCTTCACTTCAGCCAACACCAGCAATCAAGTAAAAATTGGATGTATAACCGCGCTAGTGTAAACTAATAAACAGATGATGTTGAATAAAAATTAAAGAAAGAGCTGCAACTTCAAGTGTGACAACACCCCAAAATAAATATAATAAATACAAGTCGCGCTAAACACCAGCAATCAGCCTGACTTGGAATTTCTGCTGGTGTGCACTGGATGGCCTTTTAGTGCCGGTTCACACTGTTCCGACTTGACAAGTAGCGGTCCATGCTGTGCAATGGAACCGTTCTAATAGGAGCGACTCAAGTCGCTCCGACTTAGAAAAAGGTTCCTTCACCTTTTTTTTTGCCAAGTCGGAGCAACTTGCATTGACTTCCATTATGTGAAGTCGTTGCAAGCCGCGCCGAAGTCGTGGTGCACGGGCGACGGCATAATTCGCCCGAAGTCGGGTCGGATCAGTGTGAACCGACACTTAAAGTATAACAAAAACCCAGGGATTGTTGGGGGAAGAGAGAGGGTAACGTTAATGGTATAACCAAAGACAAAACTTTTTTATTTTTGGATGGAGTGGAGAGGGGATGGAACACCTGTCAGGTTTTCATTGCTGCCTGTGTCCCCGTTAGGGAGATTCACCCTCTCTATTCCTCCTGCTAGCCACTTCTGGACCGGAAGGATTTGCCCCCTAAATGACCAGGCCATTTTTTGCGATTCAGCACTGCGTTACTTTAATGGACAATTGCGCGGTCATGCGACGCTGTACCTAAATAAAAATGTATGTCCTTTTTTTCCCACAAATAGAGCTTTCTTTGGTGGTATTTGATCACCTCTGCAATTTTATTTTTTGTGCTATAAAGAAAAAAAGACCGACAATTCTGAAAAAAAAAAAAATATATATTTTTTTTTTTTTACTGTCTGCTATATAACATTTCCAATAAAAAAAAAATTTAACATCAAATTTTTTTTATCATTTTAGGCCAATTTGTATTCTGCTACATATTTTTGCTAAAAATAAATCCCAATAAGTGTATATTGATTGGCTTTCGCAAAAGTTATCGCATCTACAAACTAGGGAAAGATTTATGTCATTTTTATTCATTTATTTTTACTAGTAATGGCGGTAATCTGCGATTTTGAGCGGGACTGCGACATTGCGTCGGACAGATCGGACCCCCTAACTGACATTTTTGACACTTTTGGGGGGACCAGTGACATTACTACAGTAATCAATGCTAAAAATATGCACTGTTACTGTAATAATGACACTGGCAGGGAAGGGGTTAACACCAGGGGCGATCAAAGGGTTAACTGTGTCCCTAGGGGGTGCTTTCTATCTGTGTGGGGGATGGGCTAATGGTATGAACACTGGAACCTGTGTTCTTAAATAGGAGGAACACATTAGCCCTGAGTTCATTGCTGACAGAACAGCGGTCTGCTGTGTTTTCAACGGCAGACCGTCGTTCTGTCTCCATGGAAAGCGATCGCGGGTGCCCAGTGACAATCGAGGCTGCCTGACCCACAAATCAGCTTCCCCGCTGACGAATGGGCGCACGCGCGCCCCCCACTCGCGGTCCCGCAAAGCGACGTACTGGTCGGCAAGTGGTTAAAGAAAATTACAAAATTTTGGGTTGTCACCGGATCAGGGATAGAAGGGAATTCTTCCAATGGGGACACTAGTTCTGGTGACAACCAGGGATTCCTTTACTTTGAAGGGATTTCCCCTCACTTCCTGTTTTGGTTATGGGACAGGAAATAAAGGGAATTCTCCCCAATGAGACACAGAGGGCAAAAAATCCTTCCCTTTCCATATCCGAAATAAAAAAAATAAAAAAAAAGTTTAGCCTTTAGTTCTACTTTAAAGTTGAAAGCTAAGCAAACAGTTAAATACACAGCTGACACCTGAGCGATTGTAATTCTGTTCAGCCAGACAAGCGATTGCACAGCACAGTAGTGAGGGGAACAGTAGTCTATATTTCTTCTTTCTGTGTCACCCCTCCATCTCCTGTGATATAAAATATATTTCACAAATTAGGTTTAATCCACAAATTTTTTTTAGAGCATTACCTTTATTTAATCCCCCTTTTACCCCTCCCAAGAGAACTGTCAATGATCCATTCACACTGCTCAAAAAAATGAAAGGAACACTTTGAAAACACATCAAATCTCAATGGGGGAAAAACCTCATGCTGGATATCTATACTGGTATGGACTGGGTAATGTGTTAGGATCTATACTGGTATGGACTAGGTAATGTGTTAGGATCTATACTGGTATGGACTGGGTAATGTGTTAGGATCTATACTGGTATGGACTGGGTAATGTGTTAGGATCTATACTGGTATGGACTGGGTAATGTGTTAGGATCTATACTGGTATGGACTGGGTAATGTGTTAGGATCTATACTGGTATGGACTGGGTAATGTGTTAGGATCTATACTGGTATGGACTGGGTAATGTGTTAGGATCTATACTGGTATGGACTGGGTAATGTGTTAGGATCTATACTGGTATGGACTGGGTAATGTGTTGTTAGGATCTATACTGGTATGGACTGGGTAATGTGTTAGGATCTATACTGGTATGGACTGGGTAATGTGTTAGGATCTATACTGGTATGGACTAGGTAATGTGTTAGGAATGAAAGGATGCCACATCGTTTGATGGAAATGAAATTGATCAACCTACAGAGGGCTGAATTCAAAGACACCCAAAAAAAAAAGTGAAAAAATGATGCAACAGGTTAGTCCATTTTTCTGAAATTTCATTGCAGCCACTAAAAATGGTCCTCAGTAGTTTGTATGGCCCCCACCTCCTTGTATGCATGTCTGACAACGTCGGGGGATACTCCTAATGAGGCGACGGATGGTGTCCTGGGGTATTTCCTACCAGATCTAGACCAGGGTATCACTGAGCTCCTGAACAGACTGAGGTGCAACCTGGCGGTGTCGGATGGACTGAAACATAATGTCTCAGAGGTGTTCTATTGGATTTAGGTCAAGCAAGCATGGGGGCCACTCAATGGTATTAATTCCTTCATCCTCCAGGAACTGGCTGCATACTCTCGCCACATGAGGCATTGTTGTGCACCAGGAGGAACCCAGGACCCACTGCACCAGTGTAGGGTTTGACAGTGATTCTAAGGATTTCATCAAAATACCTAATGGCAGTCAGGGTGCCATTGTCTAGCCTGTAGAGGTCTGTGTGTCCCTCCATGGATATGCCTCCCCAGACCATCGCTGACCCACCACCAAACCAGTCATGCTGAACGATGTTACAGGCAGAATAACGTTCTCCATGGCTTCTCCAGACCCTTTCACGTCTGTCACATGTGCTCAGGGTGAACCTGCTCTCATCTGTGAAAAGCACAGGGCGTTCGTGGCGGACCTGCCAATTCTGGTGTTCAATGGCAAATGCCAATCAAGCTCCACGGTGCCGGGCAGTGAGCACAGGGCCCACTAGGGGACATCGGGGACCTCAGGCCACCCTCATGAAGTCTGTTTCTGATTGTTTGGTCAGAGACATTCTGTCATGGTCTTACCTTCTTGCTGTTCTCCTTCGTTCGACATGTGCTGGCGGCCATCTTGGTTTCTGGGTTTCTTGTAGCCTCCTACCCTGTGGCTCCTCCTTCCCACTGGGAGGAGCTGGATGCCTAGCTCATATATATAGGAGGTCTGTGGCTTCAGTTCCTTGCTTGGTCCTCCTGTGTTCACATGCTTCTAAGACTGCTGCTGCTTCTGGTGCCTGATCCTGGCTTCGTCTGACTACCCTGCTGGTTCCTGATCCTGGCTTCGTCTGACTACCCTGCTGGTTCCTGATCCTGGCTTCGTCTGACTACCCTGCTGGTTCCTGATCCTGGCTTCGTCTGACTACCCTGCTGGTTCCTGATTCCGGCTTCGTCTGACTACCCTCCTGGTTCCTGACCTCTGGCTTCGCAAGGACTCTGCCTCGGTTTCGCCATCCATTTGGACTTCTGCTTTACAGCTTGATTTTCAATAAAGCCTTCTTATTTTCACTTATCTGTTGTTGTACGTCTGGTTCATGGTTCCGTGACATTAGGACCAAGCCATGAATTCTGACGGTACAGGGCCATCCTCGCTACCCACGCTGGTTGCCAGACTTGATCAGCAGGATCACCTGTTGGGTCGGTTCGCCGTGGCGTTGCAAACCCTGCTTGAACGCATGGCTCATTTCGCTCCCGTTGCCGATGGGTCGGTTGTCGCTCCTGGGCCCGCTCCTACTGCCGCTCCGGTTGTTGCGCCAGAGTCTACCCCGACACCTGTTGTTGCGCCTGTGGTGTTTAGGGGTATGACCGGTTCTGCCCCCCTTCCACAGCGCTTTGGGGGAGAGCCAACTCAGTGCCGAGGTTTCCTTAACCAGGTGGGCATTTATTTCGAGTTGCTGCCACATGCCTTTCCTACTGAGAGATCAAAGGTGGGCTTCTTAATTTCGCTGCTCTCGGACAAGGCCTTGGCCTGGGCCAGCCCTTTATGGGAGAACAACAATCCGGTGGTTGCCGAGTTTTCCGGTTTTGTTGCTTCTCTTCGGAGGGTATTCGATGTGCCGGCTCGTGCTGCCTCTGCTGCGAAGCTCCTTATGTCCATCAGACAGGGTTCATGATCCGTAGCTGAATACGCCATTGAGTTTCGTACCCTGGCAGCAGAGGTGGGCTGGAATAATGAGGCTCTGGTCGCTGCCTTCTCTCATGGTCTCTCGGATGCCTTGAAGGATGAGGTTGCAGCTAAGGACCTACCAGTGGAGCTCGAGTCTCTTATTTCTTTCTTGATTTTGATTGACACCAGACTCAGGGAGAGACCTTCCTTTAAGGAGAGTCTGCGGAGGCCTCCTAACAGATTGGCGCCTACCTTTGCTGTCCCACCCGTGCCTCCCTCTCCTCCCACGCCTCCTGGGGATGACTTGGCTGGGGGTGAACCCATGCAGCTGGGCTTTGCTCGCCTGTCCGAGCGGGAGAGGGTACTCCGAAGACGCGAGGGTCGATGCATGTACTGTGGTCTCGGTGGGCATTTTCGGTTGGCATGTCCGAACCGTCCGGGAAACGCTCGCACCTGAGATCCTGTCGGGGGCAGATCTTGGGTGGAGTCTCCTCATCCCCGGTTTCCCGTGTTGACAAACCACTGATCACTGTTGTCCTCTCCTGGGTCGGGGGCTCAGTGACGACCCAGGCGTTGGTGGACTCTGGTGCTGGTGGTTTGTTCATTGATAGTGTGTTCGCTGCCGCCAATTCCATTCCTCTGCAGGCCCGAGGTTCTCCACTGGCTCTTGAGGCGATAGACGGCAGACCCCTTCTGCCGCCACACGTGACTCATGAGACCCTTCCAGTGGGGATAGCCATTGGTGCCGTTCACAGAGAGTCGGTCTGCTTCCAGGTTATTTCGTCTCCACACTACTCGGTGGTCTTGGGGTACCCCTGGCTCCAGAAGCATAATCCGACTTTCGATTGGAGATCGGCCGAGATCCTCTCGTGGTCACCGCAGTGTGGGGCTAGTTGCATCCATGGGCTTGTCAAGTTGCTGTGTACTTCCTCGGACTCTCTGTTGCCTCCTGAATACGAGGAGTACCGGGATGTATTCGATAAGGTGCGCGCGGTTGCCCTACCTCCGCACCGCCCATACGATTGTGCCATCGAGTTACAACCTGGTGCCGTTCCTCCTCGTGGCAAGGTCTTTCCACTGTCGGTAGCGGAGAATGAGGCCATGGAGGAGTACGTGAAGGAGGCGCTTTCACGCGGACACATTCGCAAATCCTCGTCCCCGGCAGGGGCTGGATTTTTCTTTGTGAAAAAGAAGGGCGGTAAGTTGAGGCCTTGCATCGATTACAGGGGTCTCAATCGCATCACGATCAAGACCGCTTACCCGATACCCTTGATTTCCGAGCTGTTCGATCGCCTTAAAGGGGCCACGGTCTTTACCAAACTGGACTTGAGGGCGGCATATAACCTCGTAAGGATCAAGGCGGGCGATGAGTGGAAGACCGCGTTTAACACCAGGACCGGTCATTATGAATCCTTGGTTATGCCCTTTGGGTTGTGCAATGCGCCCGCAGTCTTTCAGGAATTCATTAACGATGTTTTCCGTGACCTGTTGCAGCAGTGTGTGGTGGTCTATTTGGATGACATCTTGGTATATTCTGAATCCATGGAGACCCACATTCTGGATGTCAGATGAGTGTTGCAACGGTTACGAGAGAACAAGCTGTTCGGTAAGCTTGAGAAATGCGAATTTCACCGATCCCAGGTAACCTTCTTAGGTTCCATAATTTCCGCTGAGGGGTTCTCCATGGATCCTGAGAAGGTTTCGGCTGTCTTACAGTGGCCCCAGCCCAGTGGTCTTCGCTCCCTGCAGCGCTTTTTGGGCTTCGCCAATTATTATCAGAAGTTCATCAGGGACTTTTCCATGCTAGCCAAGCCTCTCACGGATCTGACCAGGAAGGGCAGTAATTCCCAGGTCTGGCCGCTCGAGGCCATCTGAGCTTTTGAGGCTCTAAAGTCCGCCTTTGTGTCGGCTCCGATTCTGTCGCATCCCAACCCTGGGTTGCCCTTTGTCCTCGAGGTGGACGCGTCTGAGAAGGGAGTAGGCGCCCTTCTGTCTCAGCGTAGAACACCAGAGGGTCCTCTGCTTCCTTGTGGGTTTTACTCCCGGAAACTGTCTTCCGCGGAGTGCAACTATCAGATTGGTGACAGGGAGTTATTGGCCATCGTGCAGGCCCTTAAAGAATGGAGGCACTTGCTCGAGGGTTCGGTGGTTCCGGTCCTCATCCTGACGGACCACAAGAATCTGACCTACCTTTCTGAGGCCAAGAGATTGACTCCACGTCAGGCCAGATGGGCTCTGTTCTTGTCACGTTTTAATTACGTGGTCTCCTACCTACCCGGTTCCAAGAACATCAGGGCGGATGCCTTATCACGGCAGTACTCCGACCTGTCCAGGGAAGAGTCGATTCCGACTTCGGTCATACCTCCGAATCAGATCCTGGCCGCCATTCGCACCAGCCTGACCTCTCCCCTGGGTGAGCAGATTTTGGCGGCTCAATCTGGTGCTCCCTCTGGGAGACCCAACGGCAGATGTTTTGTGCCTGAGGATTTGCGCACTCGGTTGTTGCGAACCTACCATAACTCCAAGACCGCGGGGCATCCTGGAAAGAATCAGCTGTCCTGGGCTGTTTCACGTCTGTTCTGGTGGCCTACCCTACGTTCCGACATCGCCGCATATGTAGCGGCATGCTCTGTTTGTGCCCAGAGTAAGTCCCCTCGGCACCTTCCGTTGGGCCTTCTGCAAACCATAGCCACCGGGGAGCGCCCATGGTCACACCTGGGGATGGATTTCATTGTGGACCTCCCTGCATCCCGAGGCCATACGGTCATTCTCATGATTGTGGATCGATTTTCCAAAATGTGCCACTGTGTTCCTCTCAAGAAGTTACCCTCTGCACAGGAGTTGGCCACGATTTTTGCCAGGGAGGTCTTCCGGTTGCATGGTCTGCCCAAGGAGATTGTGTCGGATCGGGGGAGTCAGTTTGTGTCCAGGTTCTGGCGCGCCTTTTGCTCCCAGTTGGGGATTCATCTCTCCTTCTCCTCGGCCTACCACCCTCAGTCCAATGGGGCCGCAGAACGATCCAATCAGGCCTTGGAGCAATTCCTTCGTTGCTATGTCTCCGATCACCAAGACAATTGGGTTGACCTCCTGCCTTGGGCTGAGTTTGCCAGGAACACGGCGGTGAACTCTTCCTCTGGGACGTCTCCCTTCATGGCCAATTATGGGTTCCAACCTGCCGTGTTACCGGAGGTATTCTCTCCCCAGGATATTCCGGCTGTGGAGGATCACCTTTCCGTCCTACGTGCTTCTTGGGTACAGATCCAGAAGTCCCTTGAGGTCTCTGCGCAGCGCCAGAGACTCCAGGCTGATCGCAGACGAGCGCCTGCTCCTTCCTACCAGGCCGGAGACCGTGTATGGTTGTCCACCCGCAACCTCAACCTTCGAGTGCCCACTCCCAAGCTGGCGCCTCGCTTTGTTGGTCCCTTCCGAGTGCTTCGCAGGGTAAACCCGGTAGCCTATGCCCTTGCGCTTCCTCCTGGCATGCGGATCTCCAACGTGTTTCATGTCTCCCTGTTGAAGCCACTGGTGTGTAATCGTTTCACTTCCTCGGTTCCTCAGCCCCGTCCGGTCCAAGTGGGCAATCGTGAGGAGTATGAGGTGAGCAATATCCTGGACTCACGCCTGGTCCGCGGTCGGGTGCAGTTTTTGGTTCATTGGCGTGGTTATGGTCCAGAGGAGCGTTCCTGGGTTCCCTCCGCAGATGTCCATGCTCCTGCCTTGCTCCGAGCCTTCCACGCACGCTTCCCTCAGAAACCGTTCTTTACTCCGCGGAGGAGGGGCCCTTGAGGGGGAGGTACTGTCATGGTCTTACCTTCTTGCTGTTCTCCTTCGTTTGACATGTGCTGGTGGCCATCTTGGTTTCTGGGTTTCTTGTAGCCTCCTACCCTGCGGCTCCTCCTTCCCACTGGGAGGAGCTGGATGCCTAGCTCATATATATAGGAGGTCTGTGGCTTCAGTTCCTTGCTTGGTCCTCCTGTGTTCACATGCTTCTAAGACTGCTGCTGCTTCTGGTGCCTGATCCTGGCTTCGTCTGACTACCCTGCTGGTTCCTGATCCTGGCTTCGTCTGACTACCCTGCTGGTTCCTGATCCTGGCTTCGTCTGACTACCCTGCTGGTTCCTGATCCTTGCTTCGTCTGACTACCCTGCTGGTTCCTGATTCCGGCTTCGTTTGACTACCCTCCTGGTTCCTGACCTCTGGCTTCGCAAGGACTCTGCCTCAGTTTCGCCATCCGTTTGGACTTCTGCTTTACAGCTTGATTTTCAATAAAGCCTTCTTATTTTCACTTATCTGTTGTTGTACGTCTGGTTAATGGTTCCGTGACACATTCACACCAGTGGCTTGCTGGAGGTCATTTTGTAGGGCTCTGGCAGTGCTCATCCTGTTCCTCCTTGCTTAAAGGAGCAGATACTGGTCCTGCTGATGGGTTAAGGACCTTCTACGGCCCTGTCCAGGTCTCCTAGAGTAACTGCCTGTCTCCTGGATTCTCCTCCATGCTCTTGAGACTGTGGTGGGAGACACAGCAAACCTTCTGGCAATGATACTTATTGATGTGCCATCCTGGAGGAGTTGGACTGCCTGTGCAACCTCTATAGGGTCCAGGTATCGCCTCGTGATGCCAGTAGTGACACTGACACTAGCCAAATGCAAAACTAGTGTAGCGCCCTCCAAGGTAGGTGCTAGGTTCAAATATAGTGGGGCCTTGTCTGCTTATCAGCAGGGCCATGTTTTCAGCTAGGCTGGCATGTGTTCCCAGGTGTGCCTGTTGTGTTGGGAAGTCTCCCTACTGTATCCCAATGAGGGCTCTCATTGGGCAGTGGAGAAAACCTGACCAATAGCACACCAGGGCTTGTATCTATCCTGGAAGGGCAGATCCTGCCGCACAGCCTTCTGGGAGAGGGTATAAGTCTGTGGGGAGCACATGAAAGATTGTCTTTGGCGGGAAGCAGAGTCCCAGGAGGGAGGTGACAGCTGTCTCTCCTCCTGTTAGAGGCAAACAGGTGTCCCAGGCGGCTGGCCTGAGGGGATACAGGGCTGAGCTGAGCTGCAGAGAGGATCCAGTGTGCTGAGGACCAGCGGAGCTGTGGGAGTTTCAGGAAAGCATTCTGAGTCGTGAGTACTGCAATCTACCCCTGGGGGTCTGCCTAGGAGAGGGAACCACTCCAGAGAAGGTCAGAGGGATCTAGGAGCTAGCTAGCCGGTGCATGAATAGAGTAAAAGGGGGTGCCAGTGTTAACCCTGAAGAGTAAAGGGGGTGCCAGTGTTAACCCTGAAGAGTAAAGGGGGTGCTAGTGGTTGGGCCCTGAAGTGTAAAGCGTTAAGTGTTGCAGCAGTATTGCAAGAAGCTACCTTAGTCAGTGAAGACTACAGGGAGCAGTGTAAAGGACTTTTGAGCTGTGAGGAAGTGTCAGAAGTCAAGTTCCAGTACACAGACAGCAAGTCAGATTTACAAGCGCCAACGGGCGTTGACCGGCATTCAGCCGGCGTCAAGTCAGCGCCAATAGGCATTTTTCTCAAATTGTATATGGTCGAACCAGAGGAGTATCCCACTCAATCCCTTCTCCCATCCAAGTTCCTAAAATAAAACTAAAAACCAAAGATGCCGGACTCCGGACTGTTCATTGTCTCAGGTCTCACACTTGGGCAACCAGCTTAAATGTGCTGTTGGTGTTACCGGTGACCATGGCAGACCCACATCCTGCTACACTAGGAAAAACACTCAGAAAAGATGAGTAGGGAAAAAAATGTCAGTAGCCTCCACCTGTAAAACCATTCCTGTTTTAGAGGTTGTCTCATTGTTGCCCATCTTTTGCCCCTGTTGTTAATTTCATTAACACCAAAACAGCTGAAACTGATTAACAACCCCCTCTGCTACTTAACTGGCCAAATAAATATCCCTTGATGCTATACTCTGATTAAAAAGTGTTCCTTTAAGTTTTTTTGAGCAGTG
This sequence comes from Pelophylax lessonae, assembly GCF_965119305.1. Lineage (NCBI taxonomy): Eukaryota > Metazoa > Chordata > Amphibia > Anura > Ranidae > Pelophylax > Pelophylax lessonae. The sequence continues at coordinate 43,787,605 of NC_138776.1, forward strand.
TACATTTCACAGCTGCTGATGCACGCATTATGGCACATAATCCCAGAGCTGGAAGTATCAGAGCCTGTTCACATAGGAGCGATCCGACTTGCCGGGGCGATCTCACAAGTCGCGGTGCGACCTCGGAGCGGCCGGCACGGACTTCATAACATTGAAGTCAATGCAGGTCGCTCCGGGTCGCCCCAAAGAAGCTCCGGACCCTTTTTCTAAGTCGGAGCGACTTGTGTCGCTCCTAATAGAACGGGTCCGCAGCTTCTCTATGGAAGTCGACCTACGGCGACCTGTCAGGCGACCAGGTCGCCTGACAGGTCACCCCAGTGTGAACCGGCTCTTAGAGGTGTCATTTGTTTTGCTTTAGTTTTAAGAATGCTATCATTATTTATTATTAATACAATTACCAGAATAACCCATCACACGGATTGTCATCTTGTTGCTATTATTATTAATATTATTGTTACCTTGTTGCTATTATTATAATTATTATTATTATTATTGTTGTTAAGATTATTATTGTTTATTATTAATAATAAATTATTATTATTGTTAAACGTATTATTATTATTATTACTGTCACCTTGTTGCTAATATTATAATTATTGTTAAGGTTATTATTATTAGTAGTAGTATTTTTAGTAATACATTATTATTAATATCATTAGAGTTATTATTAATATTGTCACTTTGTTGCTATGATTAATAATAATAATCATGATAACAATAATAACAATACATTATTATGAATATTAAAAATGATAATACATAAATATTATTATTGTTATTATCTAATGAGTATGATTCTATTTTAATAGCATCAACAGCGGTGTCATCCGCTGACATCCGCAATGCCCATAGACATACATTATGTCCGTATATCATCCCCAAACGGATGGGATGATATGTGGACATACAGAGCGGATGACACAAATGTCATCCGCTCTGTGAAGAAAAAAAAAAGTGCCGGAGCGGATCGCAATGCGGTCCGCTCCGTGTGAAAGAGCCCTTAGTATTTTTCTTATTATAATTATTATCATTATTATTATTTAATGAGTATGATTCTATTTTAATAGCATCAACTTAGTGTTTTTCCTAATATAATTATTATCTTTATTATTATTATTATTAATAATATTATTATTATTATCAATCCAGGATTTCCATTTCATTATATTATATCTTAAAGACATCCAGAAAAAATTTAGAATTATAATACAAATGTTTTTTTTTTTTATTATCTTCTGTGTTTATTTTGATGTGTATAAGTTATTTATAAACATTATTTGTTTATCTTTTATGCTATTTTTAGCACCGATCCAGTATTTCCATTTTTTTTATATTTTATTTTATAGACAACTAAAACAATTTTAGACATATAGTAAACAGAGATTTATTAATGTTTTCTATAGTATTATTTTGATGTGTATAATCGTTATTTATTAGCATTTTTTTTAATCTATTTTGTTATCATTATTATTGACCCAGTTTTTACATTTCTACTACCATCTGAAAAAATTTGAGAATTATAGTATGAAAATATTTATTTATTATCTTCTCATCACTTTGATTTGTATAAGGCCCCTTTCACACTTGTGCGACTTGTAATGCGATTTGGGACTGCAAAATCGCATGACAAGTTGTTCTCCATTATTTCCAATGAGTACCGTTCATATCTGTGCGACTTGAAGTCGCACCGACTTCAAAGTAGTCCCTGCACGATTTTGATGCGTTTTGAGGTCCAAAGACATTCAAGCCCAGTCAAACTCGCATCAAAATCGCAGCAACAAACTCGCGGCAAAATCACGGTAAAATCGTGCGACTTTGAAGTCGCACAAGCATGAAAGGGGCCTAATAGATATTTATTAGTATTATGTTTTAACCACTTGCCTACTGGCCACTTTTACCCCCTTCCTGCCCAGGCCAAGTTTTAGCTTTCAGCGCTCTTACGCTTTGAATGACAATTGCGCGGTCATGCTACACTGTACCCATATGACATTTTTATCATTTTTTTCACACAAATAGAGCTTTCTTTTGGTGGTATTTAAAAACCTCTGGGTTTTTTATTTCTTACAAAAAAAAAAGAAAAAAGAAAATTTTGAAAAAAAAAAAGTTTTTCTTATTTTCTGTGAGTAAATTTTGAAAATAAATAAATTTTTCTCCTTCACTGATGGGCACTGATGAGGTGGCACTTATGGGCACTGATGAGGTGGCACTTATGGGCACTGATGAGGTGGCACTGATGAGGAGGTACTAATATGCCACACTGATGAGCACTGATAGATGGCACTGATAGGCGGCACTGATGAACACTGATAGGCAGCACTGATGAACACTGATAGGTGGCACTGCTGGGCACTGAGAGGTGGCACTGCTGGGCACTGAGAGGCAGCACTGACGGGCGGGACTGATGGGCACTTAGAGGCGGCACTGATGGGCACTGTTGGGTGGCACTGATGGACACTGTTGGGTGGCACTGATGGACACTGACGGGTGGCACTGATGGGCAGCACTTATGAGCACTGATGGGCAGCACCATCAGTGCCCATACTCAGTGCCCATAGTGCTGCTAGTCAGTGCCCATCAGTGCCTAGATGAGCAGGCACTGATGGGCACTGACTGGCAGCACTATGGGCACTGATTGTGGGCACTGATGGGGGGCACTGATGGCGGCACTGTGGGCAGTTATGGCAATTTTTTTCCCCTCTTGTGTAATCAGGGCACTGGTGATCAGTGCCCTGATTACATTCCTCTGTGTTCCCCTTACCGCTGATCGGCTCTCCTCTTCCTCACACTGCAGTCTCTGTGTGAGGAAGGAGAGCTGGCGATGAGAGATGATCTCATATGTTTACATATGAGATCATCTCTCATTGCATGGTCCGATCACGTGGTAAATGGCTGCTGCGATTGGCCATTCACCACGATCTGTGATTGGCTGTGACATGGCCGACACAGATTTTCCCCGATGCGCGCTCGCGGGAGCGCGCGGGGAGCCTGTTACTGGGAGGCCGTTTAAAGACGGCCTCCCGGAAATTAGAGCCCGCGCTGTAGCCGTCTTTCGGCTATAGCGCGGGCGGAAGGTGGTTAAATTTCATGTCATTTTTCAGCCCCGATGAAGTGGGTGGAGTACAGCCCCCGAAACGCGTTCGATTTTATATACAATTTGGAGTAGACGTATTTTTGGACTCAAATATAGTATAATAAGACATGGGTAACCACTCCTATGTATTGTACCAATTTTAATATGTACAATAAAGATATATTTTAGACAATTTTGTGTTATATATGATCCTCCTCCTCCCATCGGCCCGCAAAGTCCCATCTTTTCTAAAATTGGTTGTATACAATAGTCAGGGGTATGGGCCTCCCAACACGGTAATTTGTTGTTTATAGTATAATAAAGTGTCACTTCAGTTTTACCATCCTAAGCCAAGGTGACTGTGAGAATCCTTTGATGTTCAGAAGCCCCCAGCCCAATATTCTCCACAGTCACAGCGCCATCATACTGTCAGATGACAATAACAATATAAAAACTACCATTCAATGAGACCTCGGGGAGGTTCCAGAGCCATCACCCCACTCTCTGATGTGTAACCTGTGACCCCCCAGTACAGGAGATAGAAGATTTTGCTGATACAATGATGCAATCTTGGACAGTCTAGAAGTGAATTTGAGTTTTTAGGGTAGAGTTTCCCTTTAAGGGATGATGATATATTTATAGACTTAGGTTTGTATATTTCCTTTGCAGTTTCCATGGTGAGCCTGTTCAATGATTTGCAGCTGTACTGGGGGGGGGGGATAATGAGCGCGGCCAAGATAAATACAACTTCATGTGTAAATAGTATGAAAATGACACGTCGGGCTCACTAGTTATCACGCTTCAAAGGCAGGCCGCCAGCTGCGCACACAGCGACCATCGCCAGAAGGGAGCTTCTGACATCACTAAATACAATTAACATTTTTTGTCTTCTGTCATTGTGGCAGGAAAGCAGCTAGTAGGAAATCTGAGTATCTCACACCCTCACAAACTATGTGCTAGTGCCCACTAGAGATCGACCGATTATCGGCAAAGCCGATATATCGAGGGCCCGATATGCACTTTCCCCGATATATCGGAATCGCCCACCAAGGTGACCAATATTACCGATATTTAGGGAAAGTGCTGTACCGGAGGGATGCCTGCAGCTAGAGGCGTCACCCCGGTACCGGTGTCCATAGCCGACGGTCGGCTGTCTTGGAATGACAACCGATGCGGCTGAGAAGACGCTCAGCTGTCATTACAAGGAGCAGGAGGGAACAACCCCCCCTCCCGCCGCCTTCCGCATCCCACCGGAAGACCCGGGCAACCAACTTGCACGGCCGCCGAAGACCCGATCAAAACCGCATTCGGCTCTGATCGGGTCTCCATGTAAAAACCTGGAAGTGATGTCATGACATCACTTCTGGGTACTGTCTGGCGCCAGATTAAAAAAAATGACAGCATTCAAAACAGCCAAACTTGGCGTTTTGAATGCTTTTAAGTGCAGAGGAGGGGTTTGGGGTCTTTTAGGCGCCTCGATCCCTCCTCAAGAGTACCTGTCAAGTAAAAAAAAAAAAATATGCGATGACCAAAATATCGGTATCAATATCGGCAATAAAAAGCGATATCGGTCGATCCTTAGTGCCCACCCCTTACTGCCAGCTACATCGCTCATAGGATTGGAGCAGGGGTGTCAAACTCAATTTCATTGCGGACCACATCAGCATTATGGTTGCCCTCAAAGGGCCGGTTATATCTGCGAGATGTCAAGAGCCCCCCCAACTATCAGAAGTCAAGAGTCACCCACCTTCCTGACATCACAATGCACCCCCTTACCTTGTGCTGCTGCCAGAAGATGCAGGTGGATCTGGGAAGAAGAAAGTGCAGGGTCTAGAGGAGGACCAGAGGATGGCTGGAGTCAGCTTCCAGAGTCTGCTGAATGCTGAGACCGAGCGAGGCAGAGACAAGGTGGTGTTGCGGCTTCACAGAGAAGTGCAGGGATCTGTAGGAGGAGTTCTGTTCTCCTCCCTGCTGCAGACTGCTGAGAAGGGGGGGGCACAGAGAAGCACAGGAACTGGAAAAGGAGTTCTGTCCTCTGCTGCGGACTGCTGAGATAAGGTGGGGGAAGAGACAATGGGGGTGTCACAGCTGCAGGAGAGGTGCGAGGGCCACATGAAATTGCCTGGGGGGGACACATTCGGCCCGCGGGCCTTGTGTTTGACACATGTGGATTAGGGGATAAGGGTAAAAGGTTAGGGTTACATTGGGGTTGAGATTAAGGTTAGGGTCAGGATTAGGGTTAATGTTAGAGGGTTGGGAAGTTAAAGTTACGTTAGGGTTAGGATCAGATTTAGGGTTAGTGTTAAAGAGTTAGGGGTGGGGGGGTAAGGGTTGGGTTAGGATTAAAGGTTTAGGAGGGTAGGGTTATGTTAGAGTACAGTTAGAATTAGGCTCAGGGTTAGGGTTAGAGAGTTGGGGAGAGAGTTAGGGGGTAGGGATTTGGGGGTGACATTGAGGTTGGGTCAGGTTAGAGTGTTAGGGGTGTAGGGTTATGTTAGTTTTCAGATTCAGGATTAAGGATAGTGTTAGAGCACACATGTCAACACACAAGACCAAATTTTACCCTCCAGGCCTTATCAAGTGGCCCTCACACCCAGTTCTGCAGCCTTAGCATGGTGAAACTCCATTCTACCACCACCAACTCTGGTCCTCCACTCCCCGCTGTCACTTGCAAACACAGCAGCTCCCAGAAGTAACAGATCCCTGCACACACTAATGGCAGGGACAGATCTCCAGAATCTGAGAGAGAGAACTACCTCTTTGAAAGGCGAAGCAGAGCCACCTACACAGGTAGGTACTAGAGCCAGTCTAGGTAGGAGAGATTCAAGAAAGCTCTGGGGGGTTGGGTTACAAACTGTGCATAGTGCACCCCTAAACCTTACACTCTGTACCTAATGCACTCCTGAACTCTGCACTCTGTATGTAGTGCACCCTAGATACAACTGGCCCTTTGAGGGCAATCATACTGCTTATGCGGCCCTTTGATGAAATTGAGTTTGACACCCCTGTGTTAGAGGATTAGTGGGTAAGGGTTGGGTTAGGGATAGAGGTTTAGGAGGTTAGGGTAATATTAGGGTACAGTTGGAATTGGGCTCAAGGTTAAAGTTAGAGAGTTAGGGATACAGTTAGGGGATAAGGGTCAGGATTAGAGGTTTAGGGTTATAATGGGGTTGGGTTAGGGTCAAGATTATGGTTAGTGTTAGAGAGTTAGTAGTTTATGATTATGTTAGGGTTAAGATCAGCATTAGGGTTGGTGCTAAACGATTAGGGGGTTAAGGGTTACCTTGGGGTTAGGATCAGGAGTAGGGTTAGTGTTAGGGAGTTAGGCTTGAAATAGGGTTAGAGGTTTTGGGGGTTAGTGTTATGTTAGGGTACAGTTAGAATTAGGTTTAGGGTCAGGGTTAGGTGTTTAGGGTTACATTGGGGTTTGGCTAGTGCCAGGATAAGGGTTAGTTTTAGAGAGTTAGGGGTTTTTGGGGTTAAGATCAGTATTAGGGTTAGTGGTAGAGAAATATTGGGTTAGGGTTACATTAGGGTTAGGACCAGGATTAGGGTTAGTGTTAAAATGTTAGGGTTAGGTGGTTAGGGTTGGGTTGGGTTAGGTTTAGGGGGTAAGGGTACAATTAGAATTATGTTCAGGGCTAGAATTACAGAGTTAGGAATGGAATTAGTGGGCTAGGGGGTTAGGTCAAGGTTAGAGGTTGGGTCAGGGTTTGGGGGTTAGGGTTACATTGGGGTTAGGTTAGGGGAAGTATTAGGGTTAGTGTTAGGGGTTTATGGTTACATTAGGTTTAGAACCAGCATTATAGATAGTGTTAGAGGATTAGAGGGTTAGGATCAGGATTAGGGTTAGTGTTTGGGGGTTTGGGTTATGTTAGGGTACAGTTAGAATTAGGTATAGGGTCAGGGTTAGGTGTTTAGGGTTACATTGGGGTTTGGCTAGTGCCAGGATAAGGGTTAGTATTAAAGAGTTAGGGGCTTTTGGGGTTAAGATCAGTATAAGGGTTAGTGGTAGAGAAATATTGGGTTAGGGTTACATTAGGGTTAGGACCAGGATTAGGGTTAGTGTTAAAATGTTAGGGTTAGGGTTGGGTTAGGTTTAGGGGGTTAGGGTACAATTAGAATTATGTCCAGGGTTAGAGTTACAGAGTTAGGAATGGAGTTAGTGGGCTAGGGGGTTAGGTCAAGTTTAGAGGTTGGGTCAGGGTTGGGGGGGGGTTAGGGTTACATTGGGGTTAGGTAAGTTTAAAGATTATGATTAGTGTTAGAGGTTTAGGGTTACATTAGGTTTAGAACCAGAATTATAGTTAGGTTTAGAGGATTTGGGGGCTAGGATCAGGATTAGGGTTAGTGTTTGGGGGTTAGGGTTATGTTAGGGTACAGTTAGAATTAGGTTTAGGGTCAGGGTTAGGTGTTTAGGGTTACATTGGGGTTTGGCTAGTGTCAGGATAAGGGTTAGTTTTAGAGAGTTAGGGGTTTTAGGGTTAAGATCAGTATTAGGGTTACATTAGGTTTAGGACCAGCATTATAGTTAGTGTTAGAGGATTAGGGGGTTAGGATAAGGATTAGGGTTAGTGTTGGGGGTTAGGGTTAGAGGTTTAAGGGGTTAGGGGTTTGTTAGGGTACAGTTAGAATTATGCTCAGGACTAGGCTTAGGACTAAAGAGTTAAGGACAGTGTTGGGTGGTCAGGGTTAGGTCTAGGTTAGGGTATAACATTTTATCATTTTCAAAGAGAAGAGTAAACAGGATTCTCTCTTGACTGGGCTGACTTCAAGGCTCTCTGTCTTTGCCATCATTGTCCAGGACAGTTATGGGATGGCAATACCAGCATGGCTGCGTTCAGCAAGCACAGTCTTACCTTGCATTGGAGATGATAAACCTTCAATGGATCGGACTTGTTTTTCCTGCACATCCCACATATGCTCAATTGGATTGAGATCTGGAGAATTTGGAGGACAAGTCAACACCTTGAACTCATGGTTGTGTTCGTCAAACCATTCTTGGACCATTTTTGAAGTGTGACAAGGCGCATAACCCTGCTGAAAGAGGCCACTGCCATCATGGAAAACCATTTCCATGAAGGGGTGTACTTGGTCACCAACAATGTTTAGGTGGGTGGTACGTGTCAAAGTAACATCCACATTAATGGACGGACCCAAGATTTTCCAGAAGAACATTGCCTAAAGCATCACTCTGCCTCCGCCGACTTGTCTTCTTATACTTCATCCTGGTGCCATCTCTTCCCCAGGTATGGGACGCAGGAAGTGGGAGGAAATCTTTCCAACATGAGGGAAATTTCCTCTAAGGCATTTGTCACCAGAGCAGGTGTCCCCAATGAAAGATTGGTTCCAGAGTCACCAATAAAATGAGAATTTTTCCCATCACTAGCTGAGAGTCAAAACATGGCAGTGAGCAGCAGTGGCTGACTGGAAGCTTTCGGCCCAGGGGGCAACTACAAACCAGAGGCCCATGGTGCAGCAACTCGTCCCCCCTCCCACTCTACCTCTTCCTGGCCTCCTCCTGACCCCCCATTCCAGGCTGAAGCTCCACTCCAGGTATTCTCTACCCACCGGCCGAATCCGGGTTCCCACCTGGATATTGGGGGGAGCTGGGACAGCTTGGTCGGGGCTGCCTGGAGGAGAAGAGTCTCCAGTGGGGCATGGAACCGGCCTCTGCTCAGACACAGTGTACACCATCCATGCGGGTGGGAGGTCTGCGCTCTGTCCTTGTCTTCATCCCTCACTCAGTAGGTCAGCGGTGGGGACTTTTTAGTTTTTCTCACCATGAATCCTTTAGGCATGTCTGTGGCAGAAGCGGTGCAGCCTTTTTACAGGGCATCAGAGCGGCCCAGGGGGGCTATTGCCCCCCTGCCCCCTGGCCCAGTCCTCCCCTGGTGAGCAGGTGGGATCTAGCTTTGGGAATAAACCATTATTTAATGATAATAACAAATATATTACAAATACAGTGATCATTACATGGATTTCTGATTGGAGAAAAAGAAAGTCAAATGTCAGGTCAATAGAAGTGAGGCCAGCCAATTGGAAGATTTCTCCTCACCACCTGATCTCAGTTACAACCTGGGTTTTCTGTCACCAGGACAAATGTTCATTAAGGACACAGACAATAAAAAACTGAGAGGTTCTACTCATTTCATACTCCACCCAAAACTAAAAGAAAAGATGTTTCTTTAGATACACTTTAGCATGTCTTGTTCTTCCAGGTTTCCCCAGCAGGGGGGGATACTGAGTCGCCCATATATCATATATCTGGTGTCACCTGACTGCACATAGGACTCTTCAATGTCATATTGCTGCACATTAGAATTCTGCAGAGTTTTATGAGCTGCACTGCCTGGTGCTTCCAGCGCTCCAGGTGCATTTATTGGCTCTTATTTGAGTAAATTCTGTTTCATGAACCGACCTTGAGAATTCCTCAGAACCAAACCAAACTGAACGCAGCTAGCTAGAGGTGAACCCACCAATGACAAGCAGGAGACAAGGAACAGAACAATGCTTGCTGTAAAGGGAACTTTCCATGAGAACACATTGGGGTTGTTCATGTTTTTCATCATTCATTTACTGGAAAGTAAGTGATATTCTGCTGTTCCATATTTCCAATAACCGCTTCCCGACCACCCGCTGCAGTTATACTGCGGCAGGGCGGCCCTCCTGCGCGAACCGACATAGGTATAAGTTGGTCGTGTGCCTGTAGCTAGGGGGCGAGCGCGCGCCGATGGCGGCGCACTCCCGCCCCCACTCGTCAGCGGGGACTCCGATGCATGGGGCAGGCCACTCCGATTGCCGCCTGACACCCACGACCGCTCACCGCTGAAAGAGAAGAACAGTCAGCTGTTGTAAACACAGCTGACCGTTCTTCTCCCTGGAATGATCATAGAGCCCATATGATCCTTCTATATAAGAACACAGGTCAGCCTCAGCTGCACTGGACAGTGAACGAATGGGAAATGCTCTGTGCTGAGCGGCTTCCTGTTCATTCACAAACGGAAGCATAAAAACACAGTTTACTATGCTTCAGTTATGAATGATCAGTGTGAGTGAATTGTTTTGAAAAAAGAGGAGGAACAGGGACAGTAGGGGTGGTGGGGGGGCATATACTGGTACCGATCCACTATATTTTCCTCCTCCTGTCACTGAATGCCAGTGGGAGGGAGAGGAGAAGCAGACTTTCAGTGGCTGCAGGAGGAAAATACAGATCAGATCCAGTAAAGGCCGCCCCAGCTTCCCCTCCTGTCCAGGTCTCAGGAGTCAGCAAGGAAGCATTATGGTCTACCCGTCACCTGCCCAGGTAGATTGTGATTATCAGGTTGCTGACCCCTGGATTAGGGTGTGCCCAGGCACACCTGGCACACCCCCTGTGCATGCCTATGGCTGCAACCAATTAGGAGACAGCTCGGCATTGTTTTAAATTGTAAAGCCCCATGACTGCAGTGTACCCCAATCCACCTAGTCTTATACAGTCACTACAGTGCACCCCGTGACTGCAGTGTACCCAAGTCCACCTTGTCTTAAATAGTCACTATAGTGTGCCCCTGTGTGCCCCATGACTGCAGTGTACCCAAGTCCTCCATGTCTTAAATTGTATAGTCACTATATTGCATCCCTGTGTGCCCTGTGACTTCAGTGCACCCCAGATTATCCTGTGTCATCTAGTGATTCCAGTATTCTTCTTTGGGCCCCATGACTCCAGTTGCACTTAGGGCCGGTGCAAGGAATTTTGCTGCCCTAGGCAAAATAAAAATTGCCGCCCCACCCATATGCTCTCCCACCACCCATCCCAAGTTGCTGAAGGGGGGGTGCTCCATCGGTCGGCAGACGGACCTGGCCACGGACCCGCTGTCCCTGTCACTTCAGAGTCAAGTCCACACCATATTAGAGCCTATTAGAGCCTCTGGCTCTAATCACGTGCTTCAAAATTAAAAAAAAAAAACCCTCATTGGAATCCATGCATCCGGCGCCCTGCATTTAGATTAGGGGCCGGACACATGGATAGAGGGGGCGGTGCCCCTAATGGACGGGCCGGCCGCCACTGGTTAAAACCCGTTCAGTGTTACATAGTTTGTGAGGTCGAAAAAAGACATCCGTCCATTCAGTTCAACCTATGATGTGCGTGTGTGTTTGCTGTAAGTCACTTACCTCGGGTCAGGCTCCGCCAGCGCCCCCTGCTAAGTTGCGCCCTAGGCGGCTGCCTAGGTCGCCTCACTGGTAGCACCGGCCTTGGTTGCACTCCAGAGCATCTTTTGTCATCCTCTCTTGACACCAGTGCACCCCTGTGACTCCAGTGCACCTCAGTGCAACCCATCTCAAATTGTGTCTCCAGTGCACCCCTGTATGCCCTAATACAGCATTGCAACCCAAAGCATTCCTTGTTATCTAGGGACTCCAGTGTGCCCCATAACTCTAATTGTACCCCAGAGCATCCTGTCTTATATAGTGACTCAAGTAAACCCTTGTGCATCCCGTGATTCCAAATGCACTCCAAAGAATCCTGTGTCATCTGTTAGCACCATTGCAACCCATGACTCCATAAAGCTCTCCAAAGCATCCTGTGTCATCTGTTGACTCCAGTTTGCCCTAGAGACAATAGTGCACACCAGTACATCCCATCACAAATAGTGACTCCAGTGCACCTCTTTACCCCTCATCATGACTCTAGTGCCCCCAGAGCACCCTGTGCCATCCAGTGACTCCAGTGACTCCAGTGTACCCTATGATTCCAGTAGCCCCCTGACCATCCTGTGTCATCCAGTGACTCCAGTGAACCCCAGTGTACCCTATGAGTCCAGTGACCCCCTGACCATCCTGTGTCATCCACTGATTCCAGTGAACCCCAGTGTACCATATGATTCCAGTGACCCCCCCCCCCCCAAAGCATCCTGTGTCATCCAGTGACTCCAGTGAACCCCAGTGTACCCTATGATTCCAGTGCCACCCTGTCTATCCTGTGTCATCCAGTGACTCCATTGAACCCCAGTGTACCCTATAATTCCAGTGCCCCTCCAGAGCATCCCTTGTCATCCAGTGACTCCAGTGAACTCCAGTGTACCCTATGATTCCAGTGCTGCCCCCCCCCCCCCCCAGAGCATCCCTTGTCGTCCAGTTACTCCAGTGAACCCCAGTGTACCCTATGATTCCAGTGCCCCCCAGAGCATCCTGTGTCGCCTATTGCTTCTAGTGTGCTGCTGTGACACCAGGGCATCCCCTGCTGTCTAGTGACTCCAAGTGTACCCCAGAACATCATGTGACTCTAGGGCTCCCCAGAACATCCAATTTTATCTAGTGACCTCAGTGTGCCCTGTTCTCTTCCTTGGCACCTGTGTCCCCACACGGCCTCTTATATACTCCTGCATTATCTGTACAGTCCTTCTCCCAGTGGATGTAGAGCTCTGTCCTTGACACAAATGATATACAGATACAAGGATTTTACAACATTTACTCAAACTGATAAGCCTTATGAAGTATTTATATATAACCACTTGTGGACTGCCTATCCGTCACTGCCTGTTTCCTGGTTTAAGGCGCATGTTTCTACACAGCGGGAGTCTGTCAGCAGGTACCGACCAATGATTTATGGCCGGGACCTACTTATCGGCTGTGTCCAATCACATCCCAGAGCCCTGTGCTGACAGTCAACACAGAGCTCTTTACAGAGGGAACGATCTCTCCGTTTCTTATCCCTGCAAAGCAGAGATGAGAAACAAAGAGATCTTTAATAAAAATCAGCACACATTATACACTGTTAGGTACAGATTTAACCCTTTGATAACCCAAGATATTAACCCCTTTCCAACCAGTGTCATTAGTACAGTGACCGTGTATAGTATTATCACTGATCACTGTATTAATGTCACTGTCGGTGGCAGTTAGTCAGTTCCCACTCAGTGTCAGTTAGTGTCAGATTGTCCACCACACTATCACAGTCTCATTATAAGTCGCTTATCACCCCATAAGTAGTAAAAAAAAAAAATTACAATAAATATATATATATATATCATAATACACAAATAAATTATTATACACTTATTGGGTTTTTTTTTAAATTACCAAATACATGTAGCAGAATACATGTTAGCCTACATTGAAGAAATTAGGTTTCTTTTTAATAGTTATGTTTAGTAGCAGAAAGTAAAAAATACAGGTCTTTATTTCAAAATTTCGGGATTTTTTCGTTCATATAATAAAAAATAAAAAACTCAGAGGTGATCAAATACCACCAAAAGAAAGCTCTATGCGGGGGAAATAAATGATATAAATTTAATTTGGGTACAGTGTTGGAAGACCAGTTAAAGTAGCACAGTGCCGAATAGCAAAAATGCCCTGGTCATGAAGGGGGTAAAACCTTCCGATGGTCAAGTAGTTAAGTTAAATAAATGAAATTGTTAGTATAGATTGGGGATCACCACTTCTCCCTTAGGGGGATGTCATATGACGTCCTGGAGTTTAGGTGGGGATATCTGAATGATGGGTGCAGCTGCAGGCATCATTCAGATATCTTCTTTTTCTGCCAGTGATTCCCTGTCATCTAAAAACAATCATAGGCGGCTGTTCAGCCGCTTGATTGTTTTTACTGGCGACGGGAGGGGATGTCCCCCACTCCCGCTGCCCTCCGGTGCGCACACTCTACAGGCTCTCCCAGGCGATCGGCGAGCCGGAGAAAGAATTGGCTAGCGGCAGCCATTCACCATAGAGCTGTCCAAGGACCAGATGGTCCCCGGTCATCTCTATGACCTTCGGAGGCCGGGTGCAATGTTATGACGTCACGTCCAGCCTTTGACAGATGTAAACAGTGATATTTCCTCGGCTGGAAAGCCAAGATCCTTTTTTTTTTTTTCTTTTTTTTTTTCTTTTTTTTTAATCTCAGGCTTTCCAGCCTAGAGGCGAGATGTGGGGACTTATAGACGCCAATTCTCTCCATAAAGAGGACCTGTCATGCCCTATTCATATTGCAAGGCATATTTACATTCCTGGTAATAGGAATAAAAGTGATTAAAAAAAAAAAAATTACAGGAAAAGTGTCAAAATAAAAAAATAAAAGTAAAATAAACTATAATAAAAAAAAAAATGTAAAGCGCCCCCCTCTCCGCGTGCTCATACGCAGAAGCGAACGCATTTGCATGTCGTTCAAACCGCACATGTGAGGTATCGCCGCGAACGTTAGAGCGAGAGCAATAATTCTAGCTCAAGACCTCCACTGTAACTCTAAACAGGTAACCTGCAAAAAATTTTAGACGCGTTGCCCATGGAGATTTTGAAGTACCGAATCTGGCGCCATTCCACGAGTGTGTGCAATTTTAAAGCATGACATGTTAGGTATCTATTTACTCAGAGAAATATCATCTTTCACATTATACGAAGAAATCAAGATTTTTTTTGTTTCTGTTTTTTTATTTGTTTATGAAACTGCTTTTTTTTATTTTTTGCTGTGTAAAAATACCCTGTGACATAAAAAGTTGCAATGACCACCATTTTATTCCCTAGGGTCTCTGCTAAAAAAAAAAAAAAAACATATAACGTTTGGGTGTTCTGAGTAATTTTCTAGCAAAAAAATTATGATTTTTACATGTAGGAGAGAAATGCCAGAATCAACCTGGCATGGAAGTGCTTAAAGGAGAGCTCCTCTCATGAAGAAAATGGGCAGTGCCACTATACGTGGCTACACACACTGTGGATGTCTGTCTTCTGCAGAAAACACACTAACTTCCCATCGGCTGTGTGGATCTCAGCAGCGGTCTTAATCTGTGGATGTGGGAGGGGCCACCATTGGGTTAAATTACACTTTGCGCAATTGCTTGTTGTATCCACAACATAAAGAAGCCATGATGTCACAGTCAGGCTTTTGTTTCTGCTATAGGGCCAGACAACAGGCTGAGAACTAAATCCCCTGGAGAGAGAAAGCTGCGATTTCATTCTTCTGGAGAAGATTGTTAAGAGATTAGTCTCAGGAGATTACAGCGTGTCTCCAGGCAGACTTTTCTGTTTTGTTTCGGATGGAGTGGTGAGGGGTTAGAACCTCCGTCAGGTTTTTTCTTTTTTTTTAAAATCTGTTTATTGATTTTATACATACATCAATCATACCATACACTTGCACATAAAAGGTAGCAACGACAATTACAAGAACAGAAGCAACAAAACAAAAATAAAATACACATATATATATATATATATATATATATATATATATATATACATATATACATATACATATATATATATATATATATATATATATATACATATATATATATACATATATATATATATATATATATATATAAAATAATTTAAAAAAATCTAAAAAATAATATAACCCCCCCCCAAAAAAAAAAAATATATATATATATATATATATATATATATATATATATATATATATATATATATATATATATAAAAGAAAAAATATAACAAATATAAAAAATAATATAAAAAAAAAATATATATATATATATATATATATATATATATATATATATATATGCATAATCCTCACAAGGATACTTTTGATGTCCGTCAGGTTTTTAGGGCTCATTCCAACCAGCAAGGGTTGCCCAACACAGTCCCAACACAAGAACAATGTTTTATGTCCTACGACTTCAGTTAAAAGTGATATATATATCTAATATTACCTGCTAACCCTATCCCCTATCCTAACAAAATAAACAAATAATAATAATAAGTCAATAAATATTAATAAATAAAATAAATAAATTAACCCCTAACCATAACCTTTAAGGCTCCATGTACACGGGACGCTGGAAATGGTTGTTTAGGAGCAGTTGGGCGTTTTTTTCAGAAGCCCCTGAACCCATCTACATTTTATCTTATCTGTCCATGTACACATGGTCGTTTACAGTCATTTGCAGGCAGTTGCGTTCAGGGACTTTTTTTAGAACGCAATTATTTGCGTTCGAACGTGTGTTTCCCGGCGTTTCAAACGCACAAACGCGTCCGAACGCGTCTAAACGCGTCCGAACGCGTCTGAACACGATGACCCGCGTTTAGCGTTCACGTTTTTCCATTTTAAGGCTCCATGTACACGGGACGTTGTTAAAAGTCCCTTTGAATGCTGGAATTTTTAGGACGTTTGAAACGTCCGTTCGGTTGCGTTTGTACCCGCGTTTAGCGGGCGTTTAGCAGCGTTTGCGGGCGTTTGCGTTTAGAAGCGTTCCTAGAGGTCAAAAAAAGTATTCCCCTTTAAAATGGAAAAACGCGAACGCTAAACGCGGGTCATCGCGTTTAGACCCGTTTGGACGCGTTTGTGCGTTTGAAACGCCGGGAAACACACGTTCGAACGCAAATAATTGCGTTCTAAAAACAGTCCCTGAACGCAACTGCCTGCAAATGACTGTAAACGACCTGGTGTACATGGACAGATAAGATAAAATGTAGATGGGTTCAGGGGCTTCGGAAAAAAACGCCCAACTGCTCCTAAACGGCCATTTCCAGCGTCCCGTGTACATGGAGCCTAAGGCTCCATGTACACGGGACGTTGTTAAAAGTCCCTTTGAATGCTGGAATTTTTAGGACGTTTGAAACGTCCATTCAGTCGCGTTTTTACGGGCGTTTAGCGGGCGTTTAGGGGCGTTTAGGGGCGTTTGCGTTTAGAACCGTTCCTAGAGGTCAAAAAAATTATTCCCCTTTAAAACTGCTCCTAAACGGCCATTTCCAGCGTCCCGGGAACATGGAGACTTAAGGGGAATCATTTTTTTGACCTCTAGGAACGCTTCTAAACCTAAACGCCGCTAAACGCGGGTACAAACGCGACCGAACGGACGTTTCAAACGTCCTAAAAATTCCAGCATTCAAAGGGACTTTTAACAACGTCCCGTGTACATGGAGCCTCTTTGCCCCTTACAAAAAAAAAAGTAAAAAAATTAATGAATAAAAAATATGAAATAAATACAAGTGGATGAAAAGCTGAAAAGCATAGCAACACATGATGAAACAGTTTATATTTTTCTTTATTGGCTAATAGAAAACCAATAAATTCAAAAACGATTTAAACTCCCTTGCAATTGCCGCATCACTGAGCCCAGAGCTACTGCAACAGGGGAGAGAAAGCATATGCAAGGGAGTTTGAATCTCTTGGGAGTGTGTGAGCAAGGTTGAACACTGAAAACCTGAGAAGCCTAATGCCTCGTACACACGCATCGATTTTTGGCTGGGAATTTTCGGCCAACATCCGATCGGCTGATTTTCGGCTTGTTAGTATGATGCTTCCGACAACCAACTGCGACTTTTCGACCGAACAAAATCTGGTGTGCAGGCTATAAAATTTTTGTTGGCCGTCAACACAACGACCGATTTTCCATCAGTCAGTACAGATTTCGGCAGACAAAAATCAGATGAGCAAGACTGGGCATGCTCAGAGAATAAAAAACACACGGAAAGTAAACCAACACATGACATCACTTCTGAAGTATAATTTTGTAGTGCGGGAAAATTCGTGTGCAGTCTAGGCACATTCCAACCAAGAAAACACCATTCTGGACAAAAGACGGCCGATCGTTGCGTGTGTACGAGGCATTAGACCACCAGGGAGCATTGGTCCATTGAGGGACCTGAAAGAGAGGAGGAAGTGTATCTTCAAGCCAGGGAATATCCATAGGCCCTAACTGTGTGACCATCCAATAAGAGGCTTACCCACCCTCCTGAAGGAAGGTGTGGGAAGATATTCACCTATTTTTCTCCTCCACTTGAGGGTCTTAACATTGGATTTGGCTGTCTATATGCTCTTTTACTATTGAGCTCTGTATCGGTGGTGGGACATCAGACACATCAAGTTGTTTCCTGGCTGTTACCTGGAGCACTGTTGTTCTGCTTTGTCACTTATCACAGACATCTATTTTTCTTACTTGGACTTTATTCTGCATCTGGGATTGTGTACACTTTCTTGTTGGCGTTGTGCACTATTATTTCAAAAGTTTAAGACCCCGTTCACACTGGGGCGACCTGTCAGGCGACCTGGTAGCCTGACAGGTTGCCGTAGGTCGCCTGCCATAGAGAAGCTGCGGACCCGCTCTAATAGGAGCGACACAAGTCGCTCTGACTTAGAAAAAGAGTCCTGAGCTTCTTTGGGGCGACTTGGAGCGACCTGCATTGATTTCAATGATATGAAGTCCGTGCCGGCCGCTCCGAGGTCGCGGTGCGAGCTGCGCACCGCGACCTGTGAGGTCACCCCGGCAAGTCGGATCGCCCCAGTGTGAACGGGGTCTTAGAATATTTGTACACTGTTTGGTTAACACATGTATTTGTTTGTTGTGTTATATCAATGAATACTTGCTTTTTGATTTAAAACGGAGTTCCAGGCACAAAATTGACATAGTCGATTTTGGGCCATCCGCTTGCTATAGCTCACCTGAAAAGAAACGGGTAGTTATGATTGTTTTTTTTTTTTTACTTACCTTGTAATTGCAGAAAAATATACTCACCTTTCTTCCACTTCCTCCCTCGGCGGCCGCGGCCCGCGCCGTCACTTCCTCTTTGCAATGATTCCTGGGAGCTGAACGTCATCGCTCTCAGGAATCAATGCGCCCGCACCGGTCCCGACGTCAGTTCCGGTGCAGGCGCCGTCATACCTTGCTAAACAGCTTCTGGGCATGCCCAGAAGCTGTGCAGGGATGATGCTGCAGACCCGGAAGTGATGGCGGGGCCGGTGCAGTGCATCATGGGACCGAAGAGGACGGAAGAGGACGCAGAAGAGGATCGGGCTGGCTTCAGCTGCCCACACCTGAGATGGCAGCGCTGGAGAAGAGATTTTCAAAGTAAGTATTTCTTCTAAAAGGTAAGTGCAAACCGGGACAGATCAGAGGCTATCCATTGCCCTGACTGTCCCGGGGGTATGTATGTTGAATTTTTTTTTTGTGACTGGAACTCTGCTTTAAGCATTTTTTAGTGTTCCTCGTTTGAAGAACACCATTACACCTGTTTAGCGCACTTTTCCATTGTTTATTTCCCTTAAAATAGCCCATGGCCACGGTTTTCAGTGCAGTGACTTTGCCTAGGCTGAGATGATGTCATCAGTCTGCTGCAGGCAGGAGGATACATTCCTCTGTCTCCTCTCTCATCCAGTAATCAGACTGTACATTGTAACTCTGTAGCAAATCACAAGGTGAGAAGCTGCAGCAGGGGCTGATCTGTGTCAGACATTTGTGAGCACAGCCAGGATTTAAATATCTGTGTCATCTCTGAGCTGAAAGCTCAGTCCAGGAAGTAGATGGTGACCCTGGGTTATGCCCGAAGAAGGATGGTGCTGTACTTCTGGAGAGAAAAGCAGAGGGGGAGTACTGTGATCTCGGTGAGAGGTAATAAATACCTGGGAGCATCCATCTACTGTACATGATAAATATTTCTGACTCTAGGTACTCTTTGTACAGAAGCAGTACGAGGGCCAGCGAAAAAATATAAGGTGTTAGAAAGAACCTGGGAGGACCATCTGAAATCTTACAGACTCTGCAGTCAGTCCCGGAGCCGGTCCCAGCCGTGTAATCTCCATGGCGCTGACATCATGCTTTTACTGATGATGTCATCGTCCCGGGGGATTCCCGGGATCAACTGGTTAATGGCAGGTTGACATCTGTTTACCTTCAGACAAGTGTAATGAGCAATATAATTACATTGTATCTCCCCCCGGGAACGGAACCATTCAGGGAGGATTACAAAGTATTCTGCAGGATGTGATTACCGCTCTAATGTTTCATTTTTCATCACTATGAGGAACATAACCATAGGGAATAAACCATAAAACACAGCGCGGGGGAAACCTCGGGGCGCTGAGTCCGGCACAGAAAAAGAATGTCCCTTAAATAGACCCTAAGGAGTAAAAATGGCGATCGTTGCAGTTTTTTATGTCACACAGTGTTCGCAAATGCAATTTTTTGGGGGGGAATACGCTTTAACCACTTAAGCCCCGGAAGATTTTACCCCCTTCCTGACCAGGCCCTATTTTGCGATTCGGCACTGCGTGACTTTAACGGACAATTGCGCGGTCGTGCGACGCTGTACCCAAATGAAATTGACGTCCTTTTTTTCCCACAAACAGAGCTTTCTTTTGGTGGTATTTGATCACCTGTGCGATTTTTACTTTTTGCGCTATAAACATAAAAAGTGCGTAGATTTTGAAAAAATAACAATACTTTTCACATTTTTTTTATATGAAATTCCCCCCAAAAAAATGTAAAAATCAAAATTTTTTAACATTTTTGGCCAATTTGTTTTCTGCTACATATGTTTGGTAAAAAAAATCGCAATAAGTGTATTTTGATTGGTTTGCGCAAAAGTTATTGCGTTTACTAAGGGAAAGATTTCTGTCATTTTTGGTGTTTTTTTTTTTTAACGAGTAATGACGGCGATATGCGATTTTTTTTGCGGGACTGCGACATTGCGGCAGACAGATCGGACCCTTGACTGACATTTTTGACACTTTTGGGGGTACCAGTGACATTACTACAGTAATCAGTGCTATACATATGCACTGTTACTGTAAAAATAACACTGGCAGGGAAGGGGTTAACTTTATTGGTGGTCAAGGGGTTAAGTGTGTCCCTAGGGGCGTGATTCTAACTGTAAAGGGGCGTGGCTAGTGATGTAACAACAGAGACATACGATCCTACATAACAGGATCGTATGATCTCTGTTCTTACATAGGGGAGAATGACAGGCGACTTTGTTTACATTAGCCGCCTGCCTTTCTCCCTTTCCACGGGGAGATCACGAGTGACCGGCGGACATCGGGTCCACCGGTCACACGCACGGACTTATTAGGGAGCGGGGGCGGGAACGTGCCTCTGGCGGCGCGCGCTCGCCCCCCTAGAGGCTCACAGGCTAGCGACGTAGTCCTACGTCACTTTGCCTGTACGGGGCTGACCGCTGCCGTAAATAGTTGTGCGGCGGTCGGCAAGCGGTTAAAGTGGTTGTATACTCAGAAAAAAAAAAAACCCTGAAGGAGAAAGGCATAATGAGCTAATATGCATCTCATACTAGATCATTATGAAATACTTACCTTAGAACGAAGCCCCGCACGGTCTTCTGGACAACTCTGTGGGAGCTGACATGCTCCCTCTGCGTCTCTTCCTGGTTCCGCGGCTCCGGCCACTCACAGCGCCGCGTGCACACGGGAGTTTCACTTTCCGGCAAGATCCGGCAAGGAACTCTGAAGGTCCGCCGGACCTTCAGAGCGCATGCGCCGCAGACGTCATCGGCTGCATGATGTTTGAATATCTCCTAAACCGTGCATGTATTGTACCTACAGGTAAACCTTATTATAGGCTTACCTGTAGGTAAAAGTCATATAGCGGAGTATACTACCACTTTAATTAATTAACCACTTTAAGACCGGAAGGATTTGCCCCCTTAATGACCAGGCCCTATTTTACGATTCGGCACTGCGTTAATTTAACGGACAATTGCGTGGTCGTGCGACGCTGTACCCAAATAAAATTGATGTTCTTTTTTTCCCCACAAACAGAGCTTTCTTTTGGTGGTATTTGATCACCTGTGTGATTTTTATTTTTTGTGCTATTAACAAAAAAAGAGCGACAATTTTGAAAAAAAAAAAAAACAATATTTATCACATTCTGCTACATGAAATTCTCAAAAAAAAAAAGTAAAAATCTAAATTTTTTAACATTTTAGGCCAATTTGTTTTCTGCTACATATCTTTGGTTAAAAAAAATTGCAATAAGCGTATTTTGATTGGTTTGCGCAAAAGTTATCACGTCTACTAACTACGGGAAAGATTTATTCATTTTTATTTTTTTATTTTTTTTACTAGTAATGGCGGCGATCTGCGATTTTTTGCGGGACTGCGACATTGCGGCAGACAGATTGGACCCCTAACTGACATTTTTGACACTTTTGGGGGGACCAGTGACATTACTACAGTAATCAGTGCTATAAATATGCACTGTTACTGTACTAATGACACTGGCAGGGAAGGGGTTAAACCTATGGGTGATCAAGAGGTTAAATGTGAGCCTAGGGGAGGGATTCTAACTGTGGGGGGCGTGGCTTGTGAAATTACCATAGAGACCTGTGATCCTATATAGAAGGATCACAGGAGCTCTGTGATCATTTCAGGGAGAAGGACGGTCGGCTGTGTTTACAACAGCCGAAAGTCCTTCTTCAGCGGGGAACGATCGAGGATGCCAGGCGCAATCGGAGCCGCCTGACTCGTGCATCGTCTTCCCCGCTGCCGAGTGGGGTCAGGAGCACTCGCGCTCAGGCTCTAGCTTCCCGCACGTGACCGACATAGGTCTAAGTCGGTTTGTGCAGGAGAGCCACCCTGCCGCAGTACAACTGCGGCGGGTGGTCAGGGAGGGGTTAAATAAAATTTAAAAAACACAATAAATACCCCTATTTCTTGTGAAATGTGAAAAATTATGTTACGCTGAATAAATAGTTACCTAACATGTCACGCTTTAAAATTGCACACGCTTGTGGAATGGCGACAAAGTACGGTACATAAAAATCTCCATAGGTGATGCTTCAAATGCCTTTACAGGTTACCTTTTTAGAGTTACAGAGGGGGTCTGGTGCTAGAATTATTGGTCTCACTCTAACGTTCGCGACGATACCTCACATGTGTGGTGCGAACACAGTTTACATATGCGTGCGCGACTTACGTATGCGTTCGCTTCTGCGCGCAAGAACGGAGGGATGGGGGTGTTTAAAAAATGTTTTTTTCTTTTCTTGTTTATTTTAATTTTTATTTTGTATTTTTACACTTTCCCCTTATTTTGTTTTTTTTTTAAATCAGGTTTATTCCTATTACAAGGCATGTAAACATCCCTTGTCATAGAAATAAGGATGACAGGTCCTCTCTGCTGGTACTGCTAACCCACCCCTCCACCCCCACTCCAGTCACCCCACGCTGGTACTAGTACCCCACCCCTCCACCCCCACTCCAGTCACCCCACACTGGTACTAATACCCCACCCCTCTACCCTGGCTCCAGCCACCCCATGCTGGTACTACTACCCCACCCCTCTACCCTCTGCTTCAGCCACCCTATGCTGGTACTGTTACCTCACCGCTCCACTCCTGCTCCAGCCACCCCACCCCTCCACTCCTGCTCCAGCCACCCCACCCTGGTACTGCTACCCCACCGCTCCACTCCTGCTCCAGCCACCCCACCCCTCCACTCCTGCTCCAGCCACCCCACCCTGGTACTGCTACCCCACCGCTCCACCCCTGCTCCAGCCACCCCACCCTGGTACTGCTACCCCACCCCTCCACTCCTGCTCCAGCCACCACATGCTGGTACTGCTACCCCACTGCTCCACTCCTGCTCCAGCCACCCCACCCTAGTACTGCTACCCCACCCCTCCACTCCTGCTCCAGCCACCGCATGCTGGTACTGCTACCCCACGCTCCACCCCTGCTCCAGCCACCCCACTCTGGTACTGCTACACCCCCCCTCTACCCCCACTCCAGTCACCCTATGCTGGTACTGCTACCCCACCCCTCCACCCCCACTCCAGCCACCCCACACTGGTACTGCTACCCCACCCATCCACCCCCACTCCAGCCACCCCACCCACCCCTCTCTAACCCCTGCACCAGCCCTAACCCTAGTACTGCTACCCCACCCCTCCACTCCTGCTCCAGCCACCGCATGCTGGTACTGCTACCCCATCCCTCTACCCCCTGCTCCAGCCACCCCACTCTGGTACTGCTACCCCACCCCTCCATCCCCACTCCAGCCACCCCACTCTGGTACTGCTACACCAACCCTCCATCCCCGCTCCAGCCACCCCATGCTGGTACTGCTACCCCATCCCTCTACCCCCTGCTCCAGCCACCCCACTCTGGTACTGCTACCCCACCCCTCCATCCCCACTCTGGTACTGCTACACCAACCCTCCATCCCTGCTCCAGCCACCCCATGCTGGTACTGCTACCCCATCCCTCTACCCCCTGCTCCAGCCACCCCACCCTGGTATTGCTACACCCCCCTCCATCCCCGCTCCAGCCACCCCACGCTGGTACTGCTCCTGCACCCCTCCATCCCCACTACAGCCCCCCCCCCCCCCACCCACATCGGTACTGCTACAACAACTCATCCATCCCTGCTCTAGCCACCCCACGCTGGAACTGCTACCCCACTCCTCCACCCCCCCCCCCCCAGCCACGCCACACTGGTACTGAATAATCCAATTCAGTCCAGGAGAGGAGCCGGATACAACTGTGCAAGATTGGAGTTCTGCTTTAACTAACAATGTAAAGAGAAAGTACACAAGCAGCCATCAGATACACACATAAAAAGTAAAACACAAATACATAGAACACTAAATAAAAAAAATGAAAACTACTCCCCCTCCCTCCTTAAATTATTTGAAGAATAGAGTAGAACTGGTTCTGAAGTGGGTCACGTTCGGTCACATAAGAAGCGAGCGGAGGGAATTTCCGTGTATTCGCACACTATTTTTATTGTTCCAATCTCATGTTTTTACAGTAAAGGTAACGGGTGAAAAGTTCAGGAATTTGTCGCTCGGGAGCGGTGAGGCCTCAGAGCGAAGGATCTGTTGTTCTTGTCTCATCATGCCTTTCCAAAAATGTCATCAAGGTGCCGCGGAGGACATTTTTTTTTACATTGGGCACGTACAGGGTGCACCGCGAATTAAACATGAGCGCAGGAATGTGTTATGCTGCTGTTTCACCTCAATCCAGCATTACAGCCCCAAATAGCCTGGTTCACACCTATACAGGTTGCTTTTCATCCATTTCTGCAGTGCTTTTTGCCGTGCATTTTTATTTTTGGCCAATTTGTTGTTGGGCAGATTAAAAAATGCAAAACATGGCAAAAATGCACTACATGCTTTTCTGCAGCTTCTCTATTGAAGTCTATTGAACCAAGAAACATACAGCTAAGTTCATCTATGTGTTTTTTTTTATGCATTTTTGTATGCGATTTTCATGTGTTTTTTTTCTCCTTAACAAAGTGAGAATAGCGGGTGACCGTCTCACCCTTAACAAGCTGACAGCTAAATGTAAAAAAAAACAAAACAATAGTCAGCAAAAGAAATAACGGTGTGGGGTCCCCCCCCAAATCCATGCCTCTTGGATCTGGAATGGATTTTGAGAGGAGCCTCATGCCAAAATATTTAAATAAATGGCATGGGGTGCCCCCCAAAATGCATACCGGACCCTTATCCGAGCATGCAGCCCGGCAGGCCATGAAAGGGGGGGGACCAGTGAGCACCCCCCTCCTGAACCATACCAGGCCACATGCCCTCAACATGGGGTGGTGCTTTGGGGCAGGGGGGGCTCAGCCCCCCCCCCCCACGCCAAAGCACCTAGCCCCCATGCTGATGGGGACAAGGGCCTCTTCCCTACAACCTTGGCTGGTGGTTATGGGGGTTTGTGGGCAGGGGGCTTATTGTAATCTGGAAGCACCCTTTAAGGGAGGCCACAGATCCTGGCTTCCCCCCTATGTGAATGAGTGTAGGGTAAAAAAAAAAACCTAAAAAAACTGTGCACCTGCCGCCGGCTCCCACTGTCTGCACGCTCCTCTGTCTGACAGTTTTAAAATAGCTAATGGGCACGACTACCCAGCAACGTCACCTAGTGCCCCACCCCCTTGTGACGTCATTCACCAGTGCATGGTATTCACAGTTTGCTATGGAGAAAAAAACCCACAAGTAAAAACGCATTGAAAATGCAACACTTTTACACTATTACATGCAAAACGCAATCTGTTGCGGGGAAAAAAAGCCCCTGAAAAAAGCAAAAGATGTGAACGTGTCCCATAGGAAACCATGCTAAATGGACTGCAAAAAGCAATTAAAAACACATAGGTGTGAACCAGGCCTTCGAGAGCGGTCACTTTCTCTGACCTCTAGAATTGGCTGGGGAAGAAGCTAATGGAGCATAACCTGTACACTATTATCTTCAAAGAAAGGCAGGTAAGACATTAGGGGTCTAAAAGGCCCCTGATGTATCATTGAAGAGAACCTGTCACCTGGACTTTTGCCCCCCATGTGATATAAATAAAGTTTAGGTGGAAAAAAAAAAGTATAAAAAATAATGCTATACCGGAGCAAAATAAGAAAAATATGCATTGATCCCCCGGAAGGCCAGTGAGCTCCTAACTTCTTGTTCCAATAGTGTGCCTGTACTACACTGAAATCCCAAACCAGGTGTCAGCCCCTCCTGCTGGACTACAGAACTCCACTCATCCTTGTCCCTCTCTATTCCTCTCCACAGCCATACTTTGGATTATTTTCCAGCTAATTAGTGCTGCTGCCTGGACTCCAAAGCGCCTACCTAAGTACTATGGGGTTGAGTTAAAAAGAACTCACCCAATAAAGGTGCATGTACATACATTCTGTGCAAATATAGAAATAAACAAATGTTGATAGGCTACATCCTGCCCTGTTCGAATGTAAATCATTGATATAAAGCAGAAAATACTGTGTTTACCCAGTAGATGGGGATGTCTCATAGGAATGGCTTATATGAATGGCTTATAATTCTTAGCGCCATCTAGTGGCCAATTGTGGTACTTTTGCTGTCAGTGCTGGTGTAGAGGTCTGGAGATTTGCATTCTCCTTTTTTTCTTCCCCTTCTTTCTGTAGGGCTATCACGATGGATCAGAGCAATTCTGATTGGTCAGCACAGGCACCTGACCACTTTGATCAATCTGAATTGCTCTGATATGTCCCAGAAGCCTTGGAGACAGAAGGGGAAGACGAGAGGGGAATTCAAATTCCCAGACTGTTACACTAACTGTGTGGGTACTGACAACTCATCACCCATAGAGGTAAGTACAGCAAGGACCGGGGTGTGGGGAGGGTTTTAGTTCACTTTTTAGTTTTGTTTTTTAGAAAAGGTGAACTCACACTTTAATTTTTTTATTTTTGAAAATTTGTTTTTATTGAACACTTTAATTTTAAATAGAAAAAAAACGGAAAATTGTTATCAAATACTTACCGTAATTTTCTTTTCCTGGACTCCATAGCAGCATACGTATTGGGCATAGCCCCGCCTCCAATCCTATCCTATAGGACCCCGCTCCCATAAATCTTTGCTCCTGTTCAGAATCCGTGTTCTGTACCTAGCCTACTCAGGAACCGGGAGGGAACTCCTGCGGCCATGGAGTCTATCAGGAAAGTAAAATTACGGTAAGTATTTGATAACAATTTTCTGTTTTCCTGACAGACTCCATGGCAGCATACGTATCGGGGAAATAACTCGCCGTACACACCCGGGTGGGCAGATGCTGAACAACAAAAGTTTAATTAACCCCATCAACCAATAAGACTTGTTAACCGAAATTAACAGAAGACAGAGTCGCCGACTCAATACAGTAATGGGACAGGAATGTGTTGATGGAAGACCAGGACGCTGCCCTACAAATCACTTCAGGTGCGAGATGTCTGGAAAGCGCCCAGGATGTAGAAACACTTCGAGTCGAGTGTGCCGTTACCGCCTCTGGAGGTGCCATGCCCTTTGCCCTATTGGCCCACTGGATGGTCTGAACGATCCGTGCAGATCACCGGAATTTTTTCCTCAAGGAGGGAGATGGAGCCTCTTGCCGTGTTGAACAGGGCCCCAAGAAAAACAAGGGACTGTGTGGGAACCAGATGACTCTTTCCCAGATTCAGGAGCCACCCGGAGAGTGCTGACAACTTGACCCAGGTGCTCCACCAGCTGGCCCTTGTCCCGTGACTTGAGGAGAAGGTCGTCCAAGCAATGATGGAGCCGAATACCTCTGACCCTCAACAAAGCTACGACAGCCAACAAGACCTTTGAAAACCTTTGAGGCGATGTGGAAAGCCCGAAGGGGAGACAAGTGAATTGTAGGTGGGACTGACCAATGGCAAACCCGAGGTACTGTTGAAAATCCCTCGCAACGGGAGCGTGAAAATAGGCATCTTTTAGATCTATTGACGCTAGCCAATCTCCCGACTGGACCGCCTGCTGGATTGTCAGCAGTGTTTCCATCTTGAACCTCTCCCTCTTGATGAACTGATTTAGAGAGGTAAGGTCTATGACGGGTCTCTAAGAGCCATTCTTTTTCTGAACCACGGAGAGAGGGGAATAGATTCCTTGCCCCCGCTCGCCCTCTAGAACGGGAATGGCAGCACACTGAGACACGGGGGACTCCATGTAGGACAGAAGGGTTTGTCTTTTCCCTGCTGAAAGACGAAGGGAGTTAGGGACAAACTTGAGCCTGGAAACACTGTTAAATGCCCAAGTATGTCCAGAAGAGACCGTTCTGATGGTCCAGGAATCCCAAATTGAGGCCGCCCAGACATGTTGAAAGTGTAGCGGATGTACCCCCACCTGACATGTCTGAGCTGACCCAATCTCAAAAGGACTTAGTAGCCTCTCGGTCCTTGGTGGGACCACTCTTGGTAAGCTTCCAAGAGGAGGACTGTCTTGACTTCCAGCTTCGCCCGAATTCCCTACCTGGCCTGTAGGTACGTGCCTCCCTGGCACGATCTGGGGCCTGCTTCCTGGGCTGAGTCCGCTTCTGATTCAGAAGGCCTCGGTCCTGACCTGAGTTATGGCGATATCTAATTTATTCCCAAAGAGGGAAGAACCCTCAAAGGGAATACGGCACCACACCTGCTTGGAGGTAGGGTGTAACGCTCCTGCGTTTTTATATGGTGTGGATTTTCAGCTGCAGAAATAGTTCCACGTCAGCAGTCATGTAAGAGATATGCTGAGATACCATTCCCAACCTCAATGACTCATCATGTGTGGAAGGTCTTATTTAGGCCAGTAAATACACACAATTAGCAAGCTGGTTCTTAGAGTGACTTTATGCATGTGGTAACACAATGATGAAGCTTGAGGGATAGGTTGAGTGGAGGTGGTAGGTGATAGACACTTGAAGGTGAGACAGTAGCAGATGGATGCAGGAAGGTTTAGCAATGTTGTATGATAGCAGATGATAGAATAGCAGGTGGACATACAAAAGAGATCAACCCAGTGCAGAAAAGTAGCAGTAGTCTCAAGAGCTAGCAATCTAGTTTATGCAGATGTGATAAACAGTCTCTACTATGCAGAGCTAGATAGTGTAAGCTTAGTATAAGTTTATAGAGAATTCCCCTGCGGGGTACTTAGCACTATTAGCGATACAGCCGAAGGGTGGTTCAGGAGAGGCGGATGATCCAGTAGCGGGATACAGGGATCAGCGCAGCGAGGTTCCGTCAGCGAAGTAAGCTTGCAAGCATGGAAGCTTCAAGCAAGGTTAGTATCCAGATAAGGGTGTTTGAACGAACACATGTGAGTGAGAACCGACGCCCTAAATAGCCATCTAGTCCGGCGCTGAGTGATGACAGCTCCAGTCTTAAAGGTGTATGCGCACCTTTCCAAAAGTAAATGGTAGGGCGCATATACTTGTGGAAAGTGTAATTTAGGGTACCAAAGGTACCGGAACATTACAATACCCCCCCCCCCCTTAAGGCCTGCTCCTGAAGGCCTCTGGAGCTGGTTTGTCTGGGTATCTCGCATGAAAATTGCGGATTAATCTAGGGGCATGTATGTCAGAGGTGTTTAGCCAGGTGTCGTCTTGGGGCCCATAGTTCTTCCATCTAACCAAGTACTGAAGTCTTCTTCTGTAGATACGAGAATCCAGAATCTCTTTTATCTCGTATTCTTCTCCACCTTCAACTTGCACAGGAGGGGGAGGTGGAATATTAGGCCTTATTCCTTGGTCCGGAACATGGGGTTTTAGTAGCGACACATGGAAAATGGGATGGATTTTTAGGTCCATTGGCAATGTAAGCTGCACTGCAGCTTTTCCAATAAGTTTCTTGATTGGGAAAGGTCCCAAGAACAGAGGTCCAAGCTTTTTGCTAGGGATCTTCAGTCTCAAGTTTTTTGTTGAGAGCCAAACGAGGTCCCCGATAGTATACTGTGGAGAAGGTCTTCTACGAAGATCATAGTACTTCTTTTGTTGACTGTGAGCGTGTGCAATGGTAGTATTTAGTAAACCCAGAGAGTCCTTTATTTGGGTAAGATAGTCTGAGGCTACTGGGTTATTTGAAGGAAGGATGCGTGGAGGGAGAATAGAGGGATGGAACCCATAGTTTAAGTAGAACGGACTCTGCTTGGTTGTACTGTGAGTTGCGTTGTTGTAGGCAAATTCTGCCAGGGGGAGAAGATCCAACCAATCATCCTGTTGGTAAGAAGTGTAACAACGTAAATACTGCTCGATGCATTGGTTGACTCTTTCAGTCTGTCCGTTGGTCTGCGGATGGTAAGGAGAAGTGAGCTTCCGCTCAATCCGTAGTATGTGACATAGTTCTTGCCAGAATTTAGAAATAAATTGGGATCCACGGTCAGACAGAAGAGTTTTTGGGATACCATGTAATCTGAAGACATGTTTCATCAGGACTTCTGCCGTTTGTTTGGACGAAGGTAGTCTGCGAATAGCAATGAAATGTGCCATCTTTGTCAGATGGTCCACTGACACCAAGATGGTATTAAATCCTTTGGAAGGAGGCAATTCTACGATGAAGTCCAATGACAGAACCTCCCATGGAGTTTGGGGTATTGGTAGACTGCATAGTAGGCCGGATGGTCTCATAGTGTCAATTTTGGACCTGGCACAGACATTGCATGAAGAGACGAATTTTTGTATAGATGTTTTCATGTCAGGCCACCAGAATTGCCGAGAAATCAAATTGAAAGTCTTTGTCATACCCATATGTCCTGCCATAGGCACATCATGCGATAATTCCAAGATCTTGGTGCGTAGGGTAGGTGGTATGTAAAGTTTGTCGTTGTAGTAGAGGAAGCCTTCTGCATCGGTATTTAGTTGTGGTGGGGGTGAATCCAAACTTATACCATGCAGAACCTCTTCCTTCAAGGAACGGACAACTCCAATAATGCGTTTGTGAGGTATTATAGGAACAGAAGGAATTTCAAAGTAGTTTTCTTCAGTTAGTCGTGATAGTGCATCCGCCTTTTTGTTCTTATCTGCAGGTGTGTAGGTCACTAGGAAGTTAAACCTTAGAAAGAATAGTGACCATCGTACCTGTCGATGCGAGAGAATTTTGCTAGTCTGAAGATATTGGAGGTTTTTATGGTCCGTGTATATAATTATTGGTAATTGGGTGCCTTCGAGTAAATGTCGCCAATTCTCCAGAGCCAATTTTATAGCAAGCAGTTCCTTCTCACCCACGGGGTAATTTATCTCGGGACTGCTCAGGGATTTAGAAAAAAAGGCGACTGGATGAAGTGGTGAAGTGGGGGTAGGTCGTTGGGAGAGTATTGCTCCTACTGCCAGGTTTGACGCATCTACCTCCAGAATGTATTGGAGGGATGGGTCTGGATGGCGTAATATGGGAGCGGAAGTAAACCTTGTCTTTAACAAGTGGAAAGCCTTATTTGCTTCTTCTGACCATTTAAATGGTATTTTTATGCTAGTGAGCTGTGTGAGGGGTCTCACAATAGCAGAAAAGTTTTTTATGAACTTCCTGTAGAAATTTGAAAATCCCAGGAATCGCTGTAGCGCCTTGCGTGTAGTTGGTGTAGGCCAATCCTGAATGCAGGATATTTTACTCATGTCCATCTCGATTCCTGTTTTGGATATGATGTAGCCTAGAAAGAGTACCTCATCTTTATGGAACAAGCATTTCTTCAGCTTCACATAAAGATTATGTGCAAGCAATCTCGATAATACAAGTCTTACATGTCTTATGTGTTCAGACAGGGTCCGTGAATATATAAGTATATCGTCCAGATATACCACAACACAGACATCTAGTAAGTCTTTAAAAATATCGTTTATAAATCGTTGGAAAACTGCAGGGGCATTGCATAGCCCGAATGGCATTACAAGATATTCGAACAATCCGTATCTAGTTCTGAACGCAGTCTTCCACTCGTGTCCATCACGGATTCAAATGAGATTGTATGCTCCTTTCAGGTCTAATTTTGAAAAATAGGTAGCTCCACGCACCTGCTCAATGAGCTCAGGGATAAGCGGTAGAGGATAGCGATCTTTTATTGTGATAGCATTCAATTTCCTGTAGTCGATGATAGGTCTGAGACTTGAATCTTTATTGCGAATAAAAAAGAGTCCTGCTGCTGTGGAAGAAGTGGAAGGTCTAATAAAACCTTTTTCCAAGTTCTCATCCAAATAGGTTTTGAGATGGGCAAGTTCATCCTGTGAAAGAGGATAAACATGACCGAACGGCAATTTGCTATTTGGGAGTAGATCAATGCTACAATCATAGTCTCGATGAGGAGGTAATGCTTGAGCATTTTTCTCAAGAAAAACCTCAGAAAGATCCTGATAACCAGTGGCGGCTGGTGCTCAAAATTTTTGGGGGGGCGCAAAAACAAAAATGTAATAGGTATTGCTTCGCGGCAAAAAACGAGGTAAAAAAATTGCATGACTTTGAGGTCATGGTATAGGCATGGAACAGGTGGTAGAATAGGCATGGCACAGGTGATGGTATAGGCATGGCACAGGTGATGGAATAGGCATGGCACAGGTGATGGAATAGGCATTGCACAGGTGATGGTACAGGCATGGCACAGGTGATGGAATAGGCATGGCACAGATGGTATAGGCATGGCACAGGTGATGGAATAGGCATGGCACAGATGGTACAGGCATGGCACAGGTGATGGTACAGGCATGGCACAGGTGATGAAATAGGCATTGCACAGGTGATGGTACAGGCATTGCACAGGTGATGGTACAGGCATGGCACAGGTGATGGAATAGGCATGGCACAGATGGTATAGGCATGGCACAGGTGATGGAATAGGCATGGCACAGATGGTACAGGCATGGCACAGGTGATGGTACAGGCATGGCACAGGTGATGGTACAGGCAGGGCACAGATGGTACAGGCATGGCACAGGTGATGGAATAGGCATGGCACAGATGGTATAGGCATGGCACAGGTGATGGAATAGGCATGGCACAGATGGTACAGGCATGGC
Organism: Pelophylax lessonae; assembly: GCF_965119305.1. NCBI lineage: Eukaryota > Metazoa > Chordata > Amphibia > Anura > Ranidae > Pelophylax > Pelophylax lessonae. The sequence goes on from NC_138776.1 coordinate 43,820,607, forward strand.
ACAGGTGGTGGAATAGGCATGGCACAGATGGTACAGGCATGGCGCAGGTGGTGGAATAGGCATGGCACAGGCATGGCGCAGGTGGTGGAATAGGCATGGCACAGATGGTATAGGCATGGCACAGGTGATGGAATAGGCATGGCACAGATGGTACAGGCATGGCACAGGTGGTGGAATAGGCATGGCCCAGGTGGTACAGGCATGGCGCAGGTGATGGAATAGGCATGGAACAGATGGTACAGGCATGGCACAGGTGATGGAATAGGCATGGCACAGGTGATGGTAAGGTCATGGCACAGGTGGTGGAATAGGCATGGCACAGATGGTACAGGCATGGCGCAGGTGATGGAATAGGCATGGAACAGATGGTACAGGCATGGCACAGGTGATGGAATAGGCATGGCACAGGTGATGGTAAGGTCATGGCACAGGTGGTGGAATTGGCATGGCACAGATGATACAGGCATGGCGCAGGTGATGGAATAGGCATGGCACAGGTGATGGAATAGGCATGGCACAGGTGATGGTAAGGTCATGGCACAGGTGGTGGAATAGGCATGGCACAGGTGATGGAATAGGCATGGCACAGGTGATGGTAAGGTCATGGCACAGGTGGTGGAATAGGCATGGCACAGATGGTACAGGCATGGCGCAGGTGATGGAATAGGCATGGCACAGGTGATGGTAAGGTCATGGCACAGGTGGTGGAATAGGCATGGCGCAGGTGGTGGAATAGGCATGGCACAGATGGTACAGGCATGGCACAGGTGATGGTAAGGTCATGGCACAGGTGGTGGAATAGGCATGGCACAGATGGTACAGGCATGGGGCAGGTGATGGAATAGGCATGGCACAGGTGATGGTAAGGCCATGGCACAGGTGGTGGAATAGGCATGGCGCAGGTGGTGGAATAGGCATGGCACAGATGGTACAGGCATGGCACAGGTGATGGTAAGGTCATGGCACAGGTGGTGGAATAGGCATGGCACAGATGGTACAGGCATGGCGCAGGTGGTGGAATAGGCATGGCACAGGTGATGGAATAGGCATGGCACAGATGGTACAGGCATGGCGCAGGTGGTGGAATAGGCATGGGACAGGTGATGGAATAGGCATGGCACAGATGGTACAGGCATGGCGCAGGTGGTGGAATAGGCATGGCACAGGCATGGCGCAGGTGGTGGAATAGGCATGGCACAGATGGTACAGGCATGGCACAGGTGGTGGAATAGGCATGCCGCAGATGGTACAGGCATGGCACAGGTGATGGAATAGGCATGGCACAGGTGATGGTAAGGTCATGGCACAGGTGGTGGAATAGGCATGGCACAGATGGTACAGGCATGGCGCAGGTGATTGAATAGGCATGGCACAGGTGATGGAATAGGCATGGCACAGGTGATGGAATAGGCATGCCGCAGATGGTACAGGCATGGCGCAGGTGATGGAATAGGCATGGCACAGATGGTACAGGCATGGCACAGGTGATGGTAAGGTCATGGCACAGGTGATGGTAAGGTCATGGCACAGGTGGTGGAATAGGCATGGCACAGATGGTACAGGCATGGCGCAGGTGGTGGAATAGGCATGGCACAGGCATGGCACAGGTGATGTAATAGGCATGGCACAGATGGTACAGGCATGGCGCAGGTGGTGGAATAGGCATGGCACAGGCATGGCGCAGGTGGTGGAATAGGCATGGCACAGATGGTACAGGCATGGCACAGGTGGTGGAATAGGCATGGCACAGGCTTGGCACAGGTGATGGAATAGGCATGGCACAGATGGTACAGGCATGGCGCAGGTGGTGGAATAGGCATGGCACAGGCATGGCGCAGGTGGTGGAATAGGCATGGCACAGATGGTACAGGCATGGCACAGGTGGTGGAATAGGCATGGCGCAGATGGTACAGGCATGGCGCAGGTGATGGAATAGGCATGGCACAGATGGTACAGGCATGGCACAGGTGATGGAATAGGCATGGCACAGGTGATGGTAAGGTCATGGCACAGGTGGTGGAATAGGCATGGCACAGGCATGGCGCAGGTGGTGGAATAGGCATGGCACTGGTGGTGGAATGGGCATGGCACAGGCATGGCGCAGGTGGTGGAATAGGCATGGCACAGATGGTACAGGCATGGCACAGGTGGTGGAATAGGCATGGCACAGATGGTACAGGCATGGCACAGGTGATGGTAAGGTCATGGCACAGGTGATGGTAAGGTCATGGCACAGGTGGTGGTAAGGTCATGGCACAGGTGGTGGAATAGGCATGGCACAGATGGTACAGGCATGGCGCAGGTGGTGGAATAGGCATGGCACAGGCATGGCGCAGGTGGTGGAATAGGCATGGCACAGGCATGGCGCAGGTGGTGGAATAGGCATGGCACAGGCATGGCGCAGGTGGTGGAATAGGCATGGCACAGATGGTACAGGCATGGCACAGGTGATGGTAAGGTCATGGCACAGGTGATGGTAAGGTCATGGCACAGGTGGTGGAATAGGCATGGCACAGATGGTACAGGCATGGCGCAGGTGGTGGAATCGGCATGGCACAGGCATGGCGCAGGTGGTGGAATAGGCATGGCACAGGCATGGCGCTGGTGGTGGAATGGGCATGGCACAGGCATGGCGCAGGTGGTGGAATAGGCATGGCACAGATGGTACAGGCATGGCACAGGTGGTGAAATAGGCATGGCACAGATGGTACAGGCATGGCACAGGTGATGGTAAGGTCATGGCACAGGTGGTGGTAAGGTCATGGCACAGGTGGTGGAATAGGCATGGCACAGATGGTACAGGCATGGCGCAGGTGGTGGAATAGGCATGGCACAGGCATGGCGCAGGTGGTGGAATAGGCATGGCACAGGCATGGCGCAGGTGGTGGAATAGGCATGGCACAGGCATGGCGCAGGTGGTGGAATAGGCATGGCACAGATGGTACAGGCATGGCACAGGTGATGGTAAGGTCATGGCACAGGTGATGGTAAGGTCATGGCACAGGTGGTGGAATAGGCATGGCACAGATGGTACAGGCATGGCGCAGGTGGTGGAATAGGCATGGCACAGGCATGGCGCAGGTGGTGGAATAGGCATGGCACAGGCATGGCGCTGGTGGTGGAATGGGCATGGCACAGGCATGGCGCAGGTGGTGGAATAGGCATGGCACAGATGGTACAGGCATGGCACAGGTGGTGGAATAGGCATGGCACAGATGGTACAGGCATGGCACAGGTGATGGTAAGGTCATGGCACAGGTGGTGGTAAGGTCATGGCACAGGTGGTGGTAAGGTCATGGCACAGGTGGTGGAATAGGCATGGCACAGATGGTACAGGCATGGCGCAGGTGGTGGAATAGGCATGGCACAGGCATGGCGCAGGTGGTGGAATAGGCATGGCACAGGCATGGCGCAGGTGGTGGAATAGGCATGGCACAGATGGTACAGGCATGGCACAGGTGGTGGAATAGGCATGGCACAGATGGTACAGGCATGGCACAGGTGATGGTAAGGTCATGGCACAGGTGGTGGTAAGGTCATGGCACAGGTGGTGGTAAGGTCATGGCACAGGTGGTGGAATAGGCATGGCACAGATGGTACAGGCATGGCGCAGGTGGTGGAATAGGCATGGCACAGGCATGGCGCAGGTGGTGGAATAGGCATGGCACAGGCATGGCGCTGGTGGTGGAATGGGCATGGCACAGGCATGGCACAGGTGGTGGAATAGGCATGGCACAGATGGTACAGGCATGGCACAGGTGGTGGAATAGGCATGGCACAGATGGTACAGGCATGGCACAGGTGATGGTAAGGTCATGGCACAGGTGGTGGTAAGGTCATGGCACAGGTGGTGGAATAGGCATGGCACAGATGGCACAGGCATGGCGCAGGTGGTGGAATAGGCATGGCACAGGCATGGCGCAGGTGGTGGAATAGGCATGGCACAGGCATGGCGCAGGTGGTGGAATAGGCACTTACCTGGCGACGGCTCGGCTCCCGGAGGCGGCTTCTCCCCTCCTCGCGACTCTGATGTCCGTCCTCTTCTGCTCGACTCCTGGCGGCGGCTTCTCCCCTCCTCGCGACTCCTCTTCTTCGCGGGCTGCGGCGGGAAAGTGACCGGGCGGTGACGGTGAGTGACTGATGCACGCACCGGCACCGCCCCCAACGAGGTCACCATGGATGTCCTGAATCATGATTGGTCCAGGCTGGAGTCTGGACCAATCATGATCCAAGACATCACAAAAGGGGGTGGTGTAGCGCATTTTTCTGCGCTACAGTTACGCCCCAGAAGGCCGCCAATTGGCGCCTCTGCTGGTGGAAAACCCCACCCCCCATCGGCACCAATGCGGCGGACGCCGAAAGAGGGGTGGTGGAGCGCAGAGCTCTGCGCTACAGTTACGCCCCAGAAGGCCGTCTATCGGCGCCTCTGCGGGTGGAAAACCCCACCCCCATAGGCACCAATGAGACGGGCGCCCCTTGTGGGCAAAAATTTTTTTTTTTTTTTTTTTTAAATCTTTTTTTTTTCTTTTTCTTTTTTTGGGGGGGGGGGGGGCGGCGCCCCTGCGCCCCCTATGGGCCGGCCGCCACTGCTGATAACATAGTGGTGCAATCTCATCTGTCACCACAGACAGAATCTTCCCGGAAAACGGGAGGTTACACGTTTCCTCGCAATAACAAGGGAAGGTCAAGGACCGTTTCTTCCAATCTATGGTTGGTTGGTGTGTGTGCAACCAGGGAAGTCCCAACACAATGGGAAAGTGGGGTGATGGTATTAAATCGAAGGTAGAAGTCTCCCTATGAGACTCGTTAATAGTGACTAGAAGTGCTTGTGTCTGATCGGTGATCGGACCAGAGGATAACGGAACACCGGTAATAAGACTTACTGAGACAGGTTTGAGTTTAGAAATAATAGGAATTTTATTTAAAGCAGCAAAACATATATCAATATAATTTCCACAAGATCCTGTGTCAATCATGGCCTTAGTAGTAATCCTGTTCTGGTCCCACTGTAATGTCAAAAAAACAGAAATGTAGGGGTTAGTGAATGAAGTTGTCAATCCTCCTAGAGAGACATGTGAACACTCACCCTTCTTTTTGTTGACTAGGGGACAGACGTTTATCTTGTGATCCGGGGATGCACAGTACAAGCAGAGATTTTCATTTCGTCTTTTGGCTTTTTCCATAGTTGATAGCGGTGGGCGTATGGTTCCTACCTCCATAGGAACGGCCAGACTCCGAGAGGAAACGGATAATGGCATTCCCATCTTTTCAGCCTTTCTTTCTAGTAGTGTTCTATCTATGGTAATACTGAGTTGTATTAATGCATCCAGGGTTTTTGGCAGATCCGCTCGGGCGAGCTCGTCCTTAACGGCTTCTGATAGGCCAAGCCTAAATTGGGTTTTCAGAGATGCATCATTCCATTCTGAATCAAGGGTCCATCTCTTGAACTCTGCGACAAAGTCTTCCACAGGCCTCCTTCCTTGTTTCAAGGATCTTAATTGAAGATCGGCAGTACTCTGCCTATTGGGGTCATCATATAGGCTAGTGAGTTCTGCTAGGAACAAGGCATAGGAGTTGAGAAGCTGGTCGTTTTTCTCAAAAAGAGAATCTGCCCAGGCTCGAGGATCGTTTGATAGGTAAGAAATAATAGTACAAACCTTAATGTGATCAGTAAGGTAGGTACGAGGTTTTAGCAAAAAAAGTAACTCACATGCGTTTTTAAATTCGCGAAATTTTTTGCGATCGCCTGTAAATACCAAAGGGGGATTTATCTTGGGTTCAGGGGACTGAGCAGAGGTAAATTGTGTCAGTCTAATTACCTGCTGCGACAGAGCCTGATTGTCTTCTTTTAATTCAGCAAGTGCGTGTATTAACGCAGATACTTGCTGTTTTAATTGTGTCACCTGAGTGGTTATTTCTGCTGAATCCATTTTTAGGTTCGTTCAATCTGTAACGCTCCTGCGTTTTTATATGGTGTGGATTTTCAGCTGCAGAAATAGTTCCACGTCAGCAGTCATGTAAGAGATATGCTGAGATACCAATCCCAACCTCAATGACTCATCATGTGTGGAAGGTCTTATTTCAGCCAGTAAATACACACAATTAGCAAGCTGGTTCCTAGAGTGACTTTATGTATGTGGTAACACAATGATGAAGGTTGAGGGATAGGTTGAGTGGAGGTGGTAGGTGATAGACACTTGAAGGTGAGACAGTAGCAGATGGATGCAGGAAGGTTTAGCAATGTTGTATGATAGCAGATGATAGAATAGCAGGTGGACATACAAAAGAGATCAACCCAGTGCAGAAAAGTAGCAGTTCTCAAGAGCTAGCAATCTAGTTTATGCAGATGTGATAAACAGTCTCTACTATGCAGAGCTAGATAGTGTAAGCTTAGTATAAGTTTATAGAGAATTCCCCTGCGGGGTACTTAGCACTATTAGCGATACAGCCGAAGGGTGGTTCAGGAGAGGCGGATGATCCAGTAGCGGGATACAGGGATCAGCGCAGCGAGGTTCCGTCAGCGAAGTAAGCTTGCAAGCATGGAAGCTTCAAGCAAGGTTAGTATCCAGATAAGGGTGTTTGAACGAACACATGTGAGTGAGAACCGACGCCCTAAATAGCCATCTAGTCCGGCGCTGAGTGATGACAGCTCCAGTCTTAAAGGTGTATGCGCACCTTTCCAAAAGTAAATGGTAGGGCGCATATACTTGTGGAAAGTGTAATTTAGGGTACCAAAGGTACCGGAACATTACAATACCCCCCCCCCCCCTTAAGGCCTGCTCCTGGTCAGCTACCCAAGGTGAACGAGGAGAGTATAACCTGAGCTAATAGGCGGATGATATTGATGGAGGCCTCCCCCAAGAAGGCAGAGGCCATCTTTAGCTCCTGAAAAGGAGAGCTTCTACCGACTTCTTCTGAGACACTCTTAAGGGTTTCATCCACACTGTCAGCCCATAACTCCATTGCTTTGGACATTGTGGCTAGGGCTAAGGTCCGCTTACAGGCCATGCCAGCCGTCAGATAGATCCACTTAAGGTTGGAGTCCATCCGCCTGTCCAAAGGGTCCTTAAATGACACTATATCCTCTAACGGGAGGGCCAGGTGCTTGACCAGTCTTATCACAGCCGTGTCTACGAGAGGAGCAGACTCCAGGTGTTTCACTTCTTCCTCCTTAAAGGGATACAGCTTTGCCATATTTCAGAGCATGGTGTTCTTCCTTTCTACCCTGCTCCACTCATCCGTGATGACTTCGCCCAGCTCTCCCAGGAAAGGAAAATTCAGGCGCTCCTTACTTAGATGTTTGAAAAATGTCCTCTGTTTAGGAGGAGATACCACTGGATTCTTCCAGTTGAGGGCCTCTCTCTGCCCTGACTAAAGGAGGAACTAGACCGAAGTCGAATCCCAGACAGGGATCCTCAGCCCCCGAGTCACCATCTAAGAATAAGGCCGAAGGGTGACTTGGCTGCAATGACCCCAGTGTCTCTTGGCCTTGTGCCTCTCTGGCAGGAGAGCGTGGAGGGTTTAATGCCGGGCTCTGAGCATGGCCGACTTCCAGTTCCGCTAGAGAGTTCTTGAGGACCCGCTTCACCAAGGATTCCAGTTGCTGGTCCGAGCAATCTCTTTCACCCGCAGCCTGGGAGAAACAGCGGTCGTACATGGACCTTGACTCAGGGACCCGAGCGCCACATCCCCAGCACCCTGTCTTGTCCGGGTGCTGAGAGGAGCTGGGTACGGAGGCTAGGTCTCTACCATGGCGCCTTGAGCTGGACGGGGAAGAATGGCAGTGATGTGATTCTGAACGGTTGTCTTCTTTGCATGCGGTACGTAGACGATCAGACCTAGAAGGGCTTCAAAAATAAGAAAGAAAAAGGCACACAAAACAAGGAGCAAGGGACATGAGAACAGGACCTTAGCCGCCCCCCCTCCTGCACACCCCTCCACCACATCCCATCAGGTACCTGCTATGAGAGGGCTGGCCACAGGAAGGCGGTGAGGCTTCCATCTCTGGGTGTTGACCTGCAGAATTGAGATGGACAACGGAGTCAGAGTGGAAGGAGGGGTAAAGAAAGAGCCCCAACAAACCCAGGAAGCCGGTTCTACCTACTGTATAGTTGTCTTCACACTGTCTGGGGAAGTTTCCACAAATAACCCCAAAACATAGAACCATAGGTGGAATCTACACACAGCTTTCTGTGTGTTGTACACCAACACACACTCAATGCAACAGCTGCAATATCGCCGGCATAATTTGAATTCGGCGCCCGCCGACGTCATCCAGCGGATCCACTCGGCATCCACTGCGCATACTCGACCGCGCCTGCCGTCGCCACTGCGCATGCGCGACCCAAGCCTCGATGAGGAGATACATGGGGGTGGCTGGATGCGGAAGCGGACCAGCTGCCAGGAACACTAGACACCAGGGAAGAGAGAAGTCAAAAGAAGACAGGATGAAAACAAGACATTTTAGAGCTGCTACCAAGATGGTAAGGACAGGAGAGTGACACCAGGGACCAGGAGCACATGCTGGTAGGAACTGAGCAGTCCACAGGTGCAACTGGAGGAGGACAAAAAGGGAACACGGATGCTGAACAGGAGCAAAGATTTATGGGAGTGGGGTACTATAGGGTAGGATCGGAGGCGGAGCTAAGTCCGATACTTATGCTGCCATGGAGTCTGTCAGGAAACACATTTAGCCACTAAACGGAGCTAAATGTTACTGGAAATTCCTATGATACTTATCCCCATCTAGTGGCCAAATGTGGTATTTTCTGTTTTAAATCAAATATTCACATTCAAACAGGGAAGGATTTAGCCTATATACATTAATTATTTTGTCTCATTCACACAGGCCAATGGCTATGTGAATTATTTATAAATTAACCCTCAAGTCTAGGGGAAGGGCTCTTGAGAGGTGTAGTTCTGGGGGCGTGCCTACATCAATAGAACTAAGCTCCCCCCTGCAGAGAACTTTACAAACTTGGTAATGATGTCACAATAATAATAATAATTAATTAAATAATAATAAAAAATAAATAATTAAGAATAATTAAAAAAATAAATATATAATAAAAATTATTATTATAAAAACTACAGAAACAAGGTAAAAAAATACTGATGCTGTAAAGCTCCGTCCACATTTATCTTTTTTTTAATTTCATGTTTTTTTATGCTTTTTCATACACTAAATGCATAGGACAGCGCAGAGATTTCAATGGACTACCCTATGCATGGCAAATGCGGCAAAGTAGCTCATGGAGCTTTTTACCACGTTATAGTTTGAGTGTTTTCTACAGTGTGTTTTTCCCCCGTTTGTTGCAAATTTTTTCATGTGGCAAAACGCTTGTCGCGTTTAGGGTGCCATTAATTATTATTGGCACCTCAAGCGCAGTATGCATTTTTTGTGCCTTCCAGTAGCGCACATGGAAATGCATGCTTTTGGGCACGTCCCTAAAAAGTGTACAGAGCCTTGAAAAAGTATTCATACCCCTTGAAATTTTCCTCATTTTGTCATGTTACAACCAAAAAAGTAAATATATTTTATTGGGATTTTATGTGATAGACCGACACAAAGTGGCACATAATTGTGAAGTGGAAGGAAAATGATAAATGGTTTTAAAAATGTTGTACAAATAAATATGTGAGTGTGGTGTGCATTTGTATTCACCCCCCTGACTCAATACTTTGTAGAACCACCTTTCCCTGCAATTACAGCTGCAAGTCTTTTTGGGGATGTCTCTACCAGCTTTGCACATCTAGAGAGTGACATTTTTGCTCATTCTTCTTTGCAAAATAGCTCAAGCTCTGTCAGATTGGATGGAGAGCGTCTGTGAACAGCAATTTTCAAGTCTTGCCACAGATTGTCAATTGGATTTAGGTCTGGACTTTGACTTATGCTTTAATCTAAACTATTCCATTGTAGCTCTGGCTGTATGTTTAGGGTCGTTGTCCTGCTGGAAGGTGAACCTCCACCCCAGTCTCAAGTCTTTTGCAGAATCTAACAGGTTTTCTTCTAAGATCGTCCTGTATTTAGCTCCATCCATCTTCCCATCAATTCTGACCTGAAGAATAGCATCCCCACAACATGATGCTGCCACCACCATGTTTCACGGTGGGGATGGTGTGTTCAGGGTGATGTGCAGTGTTAGTTTTCTGCCACACATAGGGTTTCGTTTTTAGGCTAAAAAAGTAAAATTTTGGTCTCATCTGACCAGAGTACCTTCTTCCACATGTTTGCTGTGTCCCCCACATGGCTTCTCACAAACTGCAAACGGGACTTCTTATGGCTTCCTTTCATCAATGTCTTTCTTCTTGTAATTCTTCAATAAAGTCCAGATTTGTGGAATGCACGACTAATAGTTGTCCTGTGGACAGATTCTTCCACCTGAGCTGTGGATCTCTGCAGCTCCTCCAGAGTTACCATGGGCCTCTTGGCTGCTTCTCTCATTAATGCTCTCCTTGCCCGGGCTGTCAGTTTAGGTGGATGGCCATGTCTTGGTAGGTTTGCAGTTGTGCCATACTCTTTCCATTTTCGGATGATGGATTGAACAGAGCTCTGTGAGATGTTCAAAGCTTGGGATATTTTTTTTATAACCTAACCCTGCTTTAAACTTCTCCACAACTTTATCCCTGACCTGTCTGGTGTGTTCCTTGGCCTGTTTGTGCACTAAGGTTGGCTGCTTCTCTGATGAATGTTCTCCTTGCCCGGCCTGTTAGTTTAGGTGGACGGCCATGTCTTGGTAGGTTTGCAGTTGTGCCATACTTGTCATTCATGATGCTGTTTGTTTACCGATGTTTTCTAACAAACCTCTGAGGGCTTCACAGAACAGCTGTATTTATACTGAGATTAAATTACACACAGATGGACTCTATTTACTAATTAGGTGACTTCTAAAGGCAATTAGTTCCACTAGATTGTAGTAAGGGATATCAAAGTAAAGGCTGCAAACGCACGTCACACTTTTCACATATTTATTTGTAAAAAATGTTGAAAGCCATTTATCATTTTCCTTCCACTTCACATTTATGTGCCACGTTGTGTTGGTCTATCACATAAAATCCCAATAAAATACATTTACGTTTTTTGTGGTAACATGACAAAATGTGGAAATTTTCAAGGGGTATGAATACTTTTTCAAGGCACTGTAGATGTGAATAGAGCCTAAAGGGGGAGAAGGAAGTTTGTGGGTAAGTCTTGCCTAGACTGTCCCTTTCATCTCCTTTGGTTTGGAAGGTCTGTGGTCAATCAGATGCGTTTGTAGCCGCTCTTCGCCTTCCCTGAGGCTGTGACAATCCCTGGCTCGGTGACCAGCGGCCCGGTTCAGAACAATGGTGACTTCAGAGGACAAGGTGACCTCAGCGCTCCTGGCACCAGCTTCCTGAGCTCCTGCCAATGTCTTCTGCTGAAAGCAAAACTCCGAAACTCAGAAACGAGTCCCTTTCGGGCTTGTATTTCATTTTCCATTACCCCGCTGAAGGGAGAATTTTGGATCCCTGCCTAATGTCTCCATCGACTTGTGATGTGACACAGATCACCTGACGAAGCAAAAAAAAAAAAAAGAAATGACCCCCGTCCCCGTCTTCTCGTTCCGAGTTTTTAATTAGTCCTACCAAGATCTATCATCTGCTCAATTCCTGGCTCTGCTCCGCAGCACTCCCGTCAATTTGCAGCCATCTCTAATTGCAGTCTGTTCAATGCAGCCCACGCTATCGAATGGCAGCTTGCAGCAGCCTGGAGGATGTAGAGGGAGAAATAGAAAGAACTGGGCCACGGGAGCTCTCACTGAAAAAGGCACGCGATTTGTAGTTTTGTTCAGCTAGTCTAGTGATCCAGACACCCCTGCTGAACAGGACTGTCTAATCAGTGACCTCACTTTTCCCTACCGAAGTTCAGCCTACAGCATGGTCATCACCCCGCCCAGTTTTCTTCTATTTCCACTAAGGGTCGAATGTTATTTATTCATAAAGAATAGAGTAAATCAGGAAAGTACCACACTATGGCGACTACATGGAGTGGAGGATTATAGGAACAAAAATACCTATTTTCTATGATCGTCAGCTACATCTATTGTCTATAATGAGGTATTTTTTTCCAACCAATGGATTTTATTAATGACTAGGAATGATCAAACTTTTGAAAGGTTCGGTTCGACCAGAACACCCGAATTTCCCGAAAGTTCGTTTCGGATTCCCGAACCCCATTGAAATCAATGGGACCCGAACTTCGAGAATCAAAAAACACCATTTTGAAGCCCTAAAACCTAATAAATGCCCATAAAAGTGCCTAGGGTTCTGGGTCATGCCCCAGGGACTATGAATCAGGCAAAAAAAAGTTTTTAAAAAATGAAGGTTTTTGATAGAGAGCCAATTATTGAAAAAATTATTGGAAAAAAAAATGAGATTTCCTTGGATTTAGTGTCTGGGGGGGGGGTCTAAAAAGTGTACCTGTGAAGTTTCAGCTCTGTAGCATGTCCAGAACCAAAATTATAGCATGCCAAACCTTCAAAAATGACTTTTTTGCTTAACCGCGCCTTTCTTTTGCTCCTAATAAAGCAGATGTGTGTGACGCCTTTTGCAGTGGACTTAACGCTTACAACAAGAAAAGGCGTTAACTTGTCACTGAGGCTTTAGGTTCACTGCAAAAGGCTTTGCTACTCTGCGTCGCACACATCTGCTTTATTTAGCGACAACTTTGGGTCGCATAGCAGTGTGCGTCTTGCAGGTGATTTTCACATCCCACAGTTGATAAAGCGTCAGTGACAACTATACATAAACTAAAATTCATCACAAAAAAAAACTGATTATTTTTCTTAGAATTTCAGTAGCGCAGGGATGGTGTTACCCTCCTTTCATAAAAAGCAAATAAATAAAGTGCATAAATTGCATAAATAATCCAAAACATCCAACAGAGTCCTTCAAAAGTCTTTGTTTATGTAGTGCCAGAGCTGGTGGTGGTGACATTGTACGGTGGTTCCTATAACTGACACCAATGACCCTGCATTAAAGGCACTGTGTATTGCTCTGGCACTACATAAACAAAGACTTTTGAAGGACTCTGTTCTTGCTTAGTTGGATGTTTTGGATTATTTATGCACTTTATTTATTTGCACTTTATGAAAGGAGGGTAACACCATCCCTGCGCTACTGAAATTCTAAGAAAAATAATCATTTTTTTTGTGATGAATTTTAATTTATTTATAGTTGTCACTGAGGCTTTATCAACTGTGCAATGTGAAAATCACCTGCAAGACGCACACTGCTATGCGACCCAAAGTTGTCGCTAAATAAAGCAGATATGTGTGACGCAGAGTAGCAAAGCCTTTTGCAGTGAACTTAAAGCTTACAACAAGAACAGCCGTTAAGTTGTCACTGAGGCTTTGGCAACTCTGCTCGGTGAAATTCACCTGCAAAACGCACACTGCTCTGTGACCCAACGTTGTCGCTAAATACAGCAGATGTGTGTATCGCTGAAATGTATTTTGCACAATAGCTGACTAGCAAGCACGTATATCTGCTGTAGATATATCAGCAGTGCAACGTGCTCACTAGACGGAACCCTGACACTTAAAAGTATCCCTACAAAAACTAGATTATTGAATCTAACTATAGTGGTATATAGTACCCTAACTACACTGCATATCCCTTTCCTCACACTAAAAGAACAGCTCCATACAGCAGAAGATCATTTCCTTCTGACTGTCCCTTTAAATTTTTTTTTTTCTAACTCAAACAGCACAATGGCTGTATTTCTAACTACACTGACAATCTTTCTGTAAGCTGACTGCTCTTCTGCTGATATGGAGCTTTACAAGCACTCGGCTATGCAGCAAACGTTGTTTAACACAGCAGGAGAAACACAAATGCTTCCACTCTCTTCCAAAGCCTCTGTATTACAGTGCTAGAGGTTAGGCGGGGCTATGTTATATACTGGGGGACGTATTCACTCCTGACTGGCCTCTGGTCCCCGTAGTCACTCCAATCACGTTCCTAGCAGACTCCTGCCCCCTTATTGGCTTTTACTGACGTTTCTGGGCCAATCACAGGCTTTTAAAGCCCACTTCCTGTCCCATTGCATCTTGGGCGGTTCGGTGACCGAATTCCAAACTTTTACCGCAAAAAGTTCGGAATTCGGCCGAATTTCGCACACCCAATGTCGACCCGAAACCGTTCGATCATGCCTATTAATGACATGTGCAGAACGAAAAACGTTTTTTCGTTTTGATTGCTTATTTAGATAAACTTGTGTAGTTAAATTAGTTGAACTATTTTAATTCATTTACGGAATTCGTTTTTAGTCGCATTCAAATCGATTCAAATTTTCTAAATTTGGTTCAATTGAACTAAATTCGGAATATTTGGATTCTATTCGATGTGCATTTGAATTTGAATCAAATTCCATTTGAACTGCATTTGAATCTAAATCTATTGGAAATCAAATTTATTCTATTTGAAATTTGAATTTTGGAAGATGGTTATATTTTTTCTATTCCATTTTATTCTATTGTTTTTTCTATTCTATTTTTTTTTTATTTTTAGTTACATTCTATTCTTTTCTATTCTATTCCAATTTGAATGTATTCTATTCGAAATTCGAATTTTGCAAAAAAATATATATATTGTTATGTTCTTTCTATTCTATTTTCTATTGTTTATTCTCTTCTATTCTTCTCTATTCAGATTCAAATTTATTCTATTTGAAATTTGAATTTCCGAAAATAGTTATATTCTTTCTATTCTATTGTTTTTTTTTCTATTCTATTATTTTCTATTGTAGTCAATTCTATTCTTTTATTTTCTATTCTATTCTAATCTATTCTTTTCTTTCCTGTTCTATTCAAATTCAAATGTATTCTATTTTAATTTTGGGAAATGGTTATGTTCTTTCTAGTCTATTTTATTCTATTCCATTCTATTCTATTGTTTTTTTTTTAATTCTATTCTTTTATTTTATTTTCTATTCTATTCTTTACTATACTATTTGAATTTGATCTATTCGAATTTTGAAAGAAGGTTATATTCTTTCTATTTTAGTCTATTTTATTCTATTCTTTTTTTTTTCCTATTCTATTCTTTGCCATTCTTTTCAACTTCAAATTTATTCTATTTGAAATTCAAATTCCAGAAGATGGTTATATTCTTTCAAAATTTTTTCTATTCTTTTCTATTCTATTCTTTGTTCTATTCTATATTATTCCTTTATTTTCTATTCTGTTTTACTCTGTTCTTTTATTTTCTATTCTATTCCTGTTTTACTCTTTTCTTTTATTTTCCATTTTTATTTATTTATTTATTTTTTATTCTGTTCTGTTTTACTCTATTATATTCTATTCCTTTATTTTCTATTCCACTCTTTTCTATTCTAATCCTTTATTTCCTATTCTATTTTTGTCCTCTTTGGAAATTCAAATTCGATTAGAAAACTATTCCCATTCTAATTTGGTCCGAAATTTTGTTTAGTTATTTCCGATTCATTTGAAATTATTGTAATTCGGAAATTCCGATACATCCGAAATTCTGAATAACTAAAAGTTTGTCCTAATTTTAATTCGGAATGAAGCAAACCGCACATGTCTAAAGAATACAGTGAATTATTAAAGGCCGCTAGATGGAACTCAGGATTATCTTACTATATAAAGTACAAGTGTCTCTGCGTCCAGTCCCTGTGTCCGTGGGATTGCGCTACTGCGCATGTGCCCCACAGACAGCCGTTGGGACTTGGAGCGCAGAGACTTCGGCCGGCCGGGCGAAGATGTTGAAGCGGAGGGTGTGCGTGGGCAGGCGAGAGCCGCTCGGTCAGCTCTGCATGTGTCCCCGATGTTGCTAGGGCCACAGGGACGCTACATATGTTCTAGCGCCCGTTAATTTAACGGGCTTAATGTCTAGTAGGAAATAAATACCTACCAAATACTTAACACCATCCTGTTCTATCCCTCTAAACGCTCGCAAAATACTAATCTAAGTGCCTGATGTGGCCACATAGGATAAAATAGAACTGCGTTAACAGAAAAAAAAAAACACTAAGTCAGTAATATTGGAGTTTTTTTTATTCCTGTGTGCACAAAGCCTTAATGTGAGCAAGATCCAGGGGCTGGGACAACGGTGGCAATTCTGGAAGTGGCCAGTAGGAGGCACCACTCTGTGACCTCTGTGTGTTTACCCAGACAAGAGGCAGCCGAGGTGACAAGTTCAACCCTCATCAGGAGGCAATATGGGCTGTTTACTCTCTGTTATCAGCAATAACGCGCCCAGGCAATCTGAGTGTATAAAGGTGTGATTGGTGACCCCGGGACACCATGTTAGGGTGTAGCCGGCATAGCTATCCGTCATCGCAGCGGGTGGGAATTTCGCATATTTATCAGACACATCTGGGCTCTGGGAGTCTCCCCTCTTCTTTGCTATGCAGCTGGAGAAAAAAAGACGATATTTGCAGCGTCCAGATGTTTCACAGCATTATAAAATCAGCCAGGGCTGCTGTTAGACAGCATAGGGCCCCTGTACAGTCTACCTGGCTAAAATGCCATGAGCGCGATGCTATGCTTCACAGCCATGGCAGAAAATATACCCCCATCCATAAAGACCCATTCAATTGAATAGCACTGTTCTGCCCTGCAATGCGCTAGTGCTGGGTTCAAGCAGGCTGCGATGAGGTGCCTCTTCACCACCTGTCCGATGTTCAGAGTGACCCAAATGACTGCTCTTCAGAGAACAAAGCACATTTGAACAAGTTCTTAATTTTTTTTATTTTTTAGAATTTATTTTATTTTTTTTTAAAACCAATTTAACCACTTAACGCAAACTGACGTAGACCTACGTCGGCTGACTTTAACCACTTTACCACCGGAGGATTTTGCTGTCTTACGTCCAGGCCACTTTTTGCGATTCGGCGCTGTGCGACTTTAACTGACAATTGCGCGGTCATGCGACGCCGTACCCAAACGAAATTTACGTGCTTTTTTTCACACAAACAGAGCTTTCTTTTGGTGGTATTTGATCACCTATGCAATTTTTACTTTTTGCGCTATAAGCAAAAAAAGAGCGTTTATTTTGAAAAAATAACAATATTTTTAACATTTTTTTATATGAAATTCCCCCCCAAAAAAATGTAAAAATCAAAATTTTTTTAAATTTTTTGGCCAATTTGTTTTCTGCTACCTATGTTTGGTAAAAAAAAAATCACAATAAGCATATTTTGATTGGTTTGCGCAAAAGTTATTGCGTTTACTAACTAAGGGAAAGATTTTTGTCATTTTTGGTGTTTTTTTTTTAACGAGTAATAGCGGCGATCTGCGATTTTTTTTTTTTTCAGGACTGAGACATTGTGGCGGACAGATCGGACCCTTGACTGACATTTTTGACACTTTTGGGGGTACCAGTGACATTACTGCAGTAATCAGTGCTATAAATATGCACTGTTACTGTAAAAATGACACTGGCAGGGAAGGGGTTCATTTTATTGGAGAGGGAGGGGTTAATGTATGCCTGGTGCTTACTGACATGTGTGGGGAGAGGGGACTATGTGACACAGGGACAGATCGCAGGTTCAGCTATGCTGAACACTGCAATCTGTCACTGTTTGTCACTTAGGAGATCTGCCCGCTCTGTTTACACAAGTGGGCGGATCTCCAAACTAGTTTCCCCGACGATCGGGGAAGAGCAGCGGCGATCACCGCCACTCCTCCCCTGGCCCGACTCCCGCTGTGACAGAATACAGCGGGAGCGCGCCTCCGGCGGCAAACGAGCGCCGCATACAGGGGGAGGAGTCCAGCGACGTCCGAGCAACCAGCCGGCGCGTCCACCGCCTGGATGGAGTCCCGATCTAAGCCGGATGTGGCTTTGATCGGGTCTCTGATGACGTAACCCGGTGGCGGCGTCCATGACGTCATATCCGGGTTGCTCGGCTGCTAAAGGCGGCAGATTCAAAAAGAAAATGTATTCAAAAATGCCATTTTCGGCGTTTTGAATACATGGAAGTGCAGTGGAGGGGTTTGTGGTCTTTTAGACCCTCGATCCCTCCATAAAGAGTACCTGTCACTGCATATTGCTGTCACAAGGGATGTTAACATTGCTTGTGACAGCAATAAAAGTGATCAGATTTTTATTTTTTCTTAAAAACCTGTGTTAAAATTTAAAAAAAAAATAAAATAAATAGGAAAAAAATAAATTTTTTAGCCGCCCCCGTCGCCATGAGCTTGCGCACGAAATAAAACGTATATGGAAGTCGTGCCGCATATGAAATCGCTGTTCAAACCACACATGTGAGGTATCGCCGCGATCGCCAGAGCGTGAGCAATAATTAAAAAAAAAGAGCTACACTCTAACTCTAAACTGGTAATCGTTAAAAAAAATTTTAACACGTCGCCTGTAGAGATTTTTATTGACCGTAGTTTGTTGCCATTCCACGGGTATCCGCAATTTTAAACCGTAACATTTTAGGTATCTATTTACTCGGCGTGACATCATCTTTCACAATATACAAAAAAATGGGCTAACTTTACTGTTTAGTTTTTTTTAAATGCAGTGAAATGTGATTTCTCTTAATTTTTCCCCAAAAAAAAATGGCGTTTAAAAGACCGCTGCGCAAATAACACGTGACAAAAAATATTGCAATGACCGCCATTTTATTCTCCAGAGTCTTTGCTAAAAAAATATATATAATGTTTGGGTGTTCTAAGTAGTTTTCTAGCAAAAAATACTGATTTTAACTTGTAAACAAAAAGTGTCAAAAATAGTGGTTAACCAGTTCATCGCAAAAATCGCAAAAAAAAAGGCCTGGCCAATAAGGGGGTAAATAAAATAAACAAAATAAAATCCGCGCAATTAAATACTCAAAAACACCAATCAACTGATGGCTGCATGCATTCAGTGCTTTCACCTCACACAAATGAACCAAAAAACATAAATAATCCTGCGCCAAAGAGTGAAATATGTGACACCGTAACCAGTGTTACCAACTATAATAAATAATAATAAATATGTAGGGAATAAATTAATAATAAAATCAGAAATTGCATCTAATATGAATTGTCTGCATCTGATTTATTATTTTGTTATTATTCACATCTGATTGTCTACACTTGAAGGAGGACGCTGCTATATGAATTATTATTTGAATTTTGTATAATTCCCTTATATGAGGTTTGTCAAGTGATTTATATTACATGCAATTTCAGATTTTTTATTAATGTATTCCCTACATATTTATTATTATTTATTATAGTTGGTAACACTGGTTACGGTGTCGCATATTTCACTCTTTGGCGCAGCAATATTTATGTTTTTTGTATTAAGGGGTAAAACCCCTTAATGACCGGGACATTTTTTGCGATTCGGCACTGCGTTACTTTACCGGACAATTACGCGGTTGTGCGACACTGTACCCAAATAAAATGTATGTCCTTTTTTTCCCCACAAATAGAGCTTTCTCTCTTTCTTTTTTTTCTTTTTTTTATTAGCGCTTTCTTTTGGTGGTATTTGATCACCTGTGCGATTTTTATTTTTTGCACTATAAACAAAACAAGAGCCATAATTCTGAAAAAAAAAAACAATATTTTTCACATTCTGCTATTTAACATTCCCCAAAAAAAAAAATGTAAAAATCTAATTTTTTTCATCCTTTTAGGCCAATTTGTATTCTGCTACATATTTTTGGTAAAAAAGAAATCCAAATAGGCGTATTTTGATTGGTTTGCGCAAGTTACTGCGTCTACAAACTAGGGGAAAGATTTATGTCATTTTTATTTATTTTTTATTAGTAATGGCGGCAATCTGCGATTTTTAGCGGGACTGCGACATTGCGGCAGAAAGATTAGACCCCTAACTGACATTTTTTACACTGTTGGGGGGGGGGGGGGGGACCAGTGACATTACTACAGTAATCAGTGCTAAAAATATGCACTGTTACTGTAATAATGACACTGGCAGAGAAGGGGTTAACTCAGGGGCGATCAAAGGGTTAAGTGTAAGCCTAGGTGGTGTTTTCTAACTGTGAGGGGGAAAAGCTTGTAGAATCCACACAGAGATGTGTGATCCTAAATAGGAGGAACACAGGCGCTCCTGAGAGAACAACGGTCTGCTGTGTTTACAATAGCAGACTGCTGTTCTCTCTCTAGACGGAGCGATCAAGGGTCCCCGGCGGCAATCGCGGCCGCCGGCCCGTGAATCAGCTTCCCCGCTGGCTAATGGGGGCACTCCCAGGATCGCTCCGAGCCAGCCTGCCGCAGTATATATGCAGCGGGTGGTCGGCAAATGGTTAATACCGGGCATCCCCCTCTTGCCCAGGCCAATTTTCAGCTTTCAGCGCTGCCACACTTTGAATGACAATTGCGTGGTCATGCAATGCCATACCCAAACTACATTTTTATCATTTTTTTTTTTTCAGACAGTTTTTTTGGTGGTATTTAATCACCAATAACTTTTTTATTTTTTGATAAGCAAACTAAAAAAGACCAAAAATGTTGGGGGAAAAAAGGCTGCATTGATGGGCACTGATGAAGTGGCACTCATGGGCACTGATAAGGAGGCACTAATATGCAGCATTGATGGGCACTGATAGTTGGCACTGATAGGCGGCACTGATGAGCACTGATAGGCAGCACTGATGGGCAGCCTTTATGGGCACTGATAGGTGGCACTGATGGGCACTGATAGGCGACACCGATAGGCAGCAGTAATAGGCACTAATAGGCAGCACTGTTGGGCACTGATAAGCAGCACTGATGGGCAGCCTTTATGGGCACTGATAGGCGGCACTGATCGGCAACACTGATGGGCACTGTTGGACGGCACTGACAGGCATCACTGATGGGCACTGTAAGGCAGCACTGATTGGCACTACTGGTGGGCATCACTGATGAGCACAGGTGGCCATTAATTGTGGGCACTGGCAGGCATCACTGATGGGACTGCACTGATAATGAATGCACTGATTATCAGTGCAGACCGCCCCCCTGTCAGGAGAGCAGCTTAATGTCTCTCTACTCACACGCTCCCAGCGTGAATAGAGGAATGCCGATAACTGGCACTTCCTATTTACGCTGTGATTGGACACCTATGTCATAGGCTCTATACTGTGATCGGAGATGCTGTGTGTCAAAGCGACATACAGCACCACCTATGACCGCGCTGCACACCCCAAAGGGCGCGCACAAGTAGCATGTTCTAAAGAACGTCATATGACGTCCAATCAGAACAATGAAACCCCCGCCCGGCCATCATTTTGCTATAGTCCGGGCAGGATGGTGTTAAAATTGTATTTTTTTTGTTTTGTTTTGTTTTACATTTTATATATTAACTGCCCTGTTGGGGGCCTTTGATGAAATATCAGAGGTCTAAAAAGACCCCTGATGTCTCACATTTGGGACAGAGAGAGACTGAGGACAGAGATTCCCCAATCCCTTTCTCTGCAGCCTCAGCTGCACTGCACAGTGAATAAATGGGAAGTGTTCTGTGCTCAGCGGCTTCCTGTCCATTCACAAACTGAAGCATAGTAAACACAGTTTACCGACAGCAGGTAGAAGGGGATGCAAATTCTAGAACTGACCCCCGTACAGCACAGGTGGAGGGAGAAAGAGGAGTAGAACCTGGCAACGAACTTTTCCACAAAAGTCGACTCCCAAGTGTCAACAAGAATTCAGTGGAGCTCCTGCTGGGCAGGTGCCCGGGCCCCCCTTCTGAACTGATGAGGCCTGGGCCCAGTACAGGAGGGATGGCTGTACTGTCTTATCAGCAAACCTGAAGTCAGCTTTCAGCTCTAAAACTACGATGCAAAGACGTATACCAGCCTCCCAATAACTGCGCAGCTGCTGCAAAACTACAAGTACTAGTACTCATGTGTCACATGACCTCATGCTTTGGGACTACATGTCCATTATTTGCTCATGCCCAGGCCATAATGTGCATGCAATCCTGCTGTAAAACTATTAGATGGCTTCTTGCATTCTCACACCAAATGTGTGCCCACCTAATTCTTTCAGGTGTCCTCCTGCAACGTGGCAGCCTGCCCACAATATGCATGTGTGCCTGCTTTCATACCATCAGATGTCCTCCTGTATCCTTGTGCCCAGCCCATAATGCACATGTGCATACTGTCAGATGTCCTCCTGCATCCTGACAGCCAGCCTGTAATGTGCGCACATGCCCACTCTACTACTATCAGATATCCTGATTCCTCACACCCACCCTATGATGTGCATGCAGCTCTTATACTACCATGTGTCCTCCTGCATCCTTGTGCCAAGCCCATAATGTGTATGCCTGCCGACAAAGGATAATTAAGCTTCACTGGAGTCACAGGGGTCATGGGGAAACACAGGATTCTCAGGGTGCCTTAGAGTCACAGAGGTCATGGGATCACAAAGGATAATCAGGGTGTTTTTAAGTCACAGGGGTCATGGGGTGACACAGGATTTTAAGGGTGCCCTGGAGTCACAGGATTCAAAGAGTGACAAAAGATAATAAGGGTGCACTGAAGTCGCAGGGGTCATGGGGTGACAAAGGATAATCAGGGTGCTCTGAAGTCGCAGGGGTCATGGGGTGACACAGGATAATTAAGGTGCACTGGAGTCTCAGGGGTCATGGGGTGACACAGGATACTCAGGGTGCTCTGGAGTCACAGGGGTCATGGGGTGCACAGGATGCCTGGGGTGCTCTGGAGTCACAGGGGTCATGGGGTGACACAGGATAATTAAGGTGCACTGGAGTCTCAGGGGTCATGGGGTGACACAGGATACTCAGGGTGCTCTGGAGTCACAGTGGTCATGGAGAGACACAGGATGCCTGGGGTGCTCTGGAGTCACAGGGGTCATGGGGTGACACAGGATACTCAGGGTGCTCTGGAGTCACAGGGGTCATGGGGTGCACAGAATGCCTGGGGTGCTCTGGAGTCTCAGGGGTCATGGGGTGCACAGGATGCCTGGGGTGCTCTGGAGTCTCAGGGGTCATGGGGTGACACAGGATAATTAAGGTGCACTGGAGTCTCAGGGGTCATGGGGTGACACAGGATACTCAGGGTGCTCTGAAGTCACAGGGGTCATGGAGAGACACAGGATGCCTGGGGTGCTCTGGAGTCTCAGGGGTCATGGGGCGACACAGGATACTCAGGGTGCTCTGGAGTCTCAGAGGTCATGGGGTGACACAGGATACTCAGGGTGCTCGGGAGTCTCAGGGGTCATGGGGTGACACAGGATGCTCTGGAGTCTCAGGGGTCATGGGGAGACACAGGATATTCAGGGTGCTTGGGAGTCTCAAGGGTCATGGGGTGACACAGGATACTCAGGGTGCTCTGGATTCACAGGGGTCATGGGGTGCACAGGATACTCAGGGTGCTCGGGAGTCTCAGGGGCCATGGGGAGACACAGGATACTCAGTGTGCTCTGGAGTCACAGGGGTCATGGGGAGACACATGATACTCAGGGTGCTCTGGAGTCACAGGGGTCATGGGGAGACACAGGATACTCAGGGTGCTCAGGAGTCTCAGGGTTCATGGGGTGACACAGGATACTCAGGATGCTCTGGAGTCTCAGGGGTCATGGGGTGACACAGGATACTTAGGGTGCTCTGAAGTCACAGGGATCATGGGGTGCACAGGATACCTGGGGTGCTTTGGAGTCACAGGGGTCATAGAGTGACACAGGATACTCAGGGTGCTCTGGAGTCTCAGGGGTCATGGGGTGACACAGGATACTCAGGGTGCTCTGGGGTCACAGGGGTCATGGGGTGCACAGAATGCCTGGGGTGCTCTGGAGTCTCAGGGGTCATGGAGTGCACAGGATGCCTGGGGTGCTCTGGAGTCTCAGGGGTCATGGGGTGACACAGGATAATTAAGGTGCACTGGAGTCTCAGGGGTCATGGAGTGACACAGGATACTCAGGGTGCTCTGGAGTCTCAGGGGTCATGGAGAGACACAGGATGCCTGGGGTGCTCTGGAGTCACAGGGGTCATGGGGTGACACAGGATACTCAGGGTGCTCTGGAGTCTCAGGGGTCATGGGGTGCACAGGATGCCTGGGGTGCTCTGGAGTCACAGGGGTTATGGGGTGACACAGGATAATTAAGGTGCACTGGAGTCTCAGGGGTCATGGAGTGACACAGGATACTCAGGGTGCTCTGGAGTCTCAGGGGTCATGGAGTGACACAGGATACTCAGGGTGCTCTGGAGTCACAGTGGTCATGGAGAGACACAGGATGCCTGGGGTGCTCTGGAGTCACAGGGGTCATGGGGTGACACGGGATACTCAGGGTGCTCTGGAGTCACAGAAGTCATGGAGTGACACAGGATACTCAGGGTGCTCTGGAGTCACAGGGGTCATGGAGAGACACAGGATGCCTGGGGTGCTCTGGAGTCTCCGGGGTCATGGGGAGACACAGGATACTCAGGGTGCTCTGGCGTCACAGGGGTCATGGAGAGACACAGGATGCCTGGGGTGCTCTGGAGTCTCAGGGGTCATGGGGAGACACAGGATACTCAGGGTGCTCTGGAGTCACAGGGGTCATGGGGTGCACAGGATACCTGGGGTGCTCTGGAGTCACAGGGGTCATGGGGTGACACAGGATACTCAGGGTGCTCTGGAGTCACAGGGGTCATGGAGAGACACAGGATGCCTGGGGTGCTCTGGAGTCACAGGGGTCATGGAGAGACACAGGATGCAATGGGTGCTCTGGAGTCACAGGGGTCATGGAGAGACACAGGATGCCTGGGGTGCTCTGGAGTCACAGGGGTCATGGAGAGACACAGGATGCAATGGGTGCTCTGGAGTCTCAGGGGTCATGGGGAGACACAGGATACTCAGGGTGCTCTGGAGTCACAGGGGTCATGGGGTGCACAGGATACCTGGGGTGCTCTGGAGTCACAGGGGTCATGGGGTGACACAGGATACTCAGGATGCTCTGGAGTCACAGGGGTCATGGGGTGACACAGGATGCCTGGGGTGCTCTGGAGTCAAGGGAGTCACTTTGTCACCCCATGACCCCTATACACCATAGCGCCTTAATGCAAAGCACAATAACACACCACCACACACTTTATTGTTATTATTAACACTTTATTGTGAATGGTCCCTCTGTATTTTGAGGTCCCGGCTCTGTCCGGCCATTCCTGCGAGCAATAAAAACCTGCCAGGGCTCCCAACCCTTCCACACTCCATGCAAAACCTAAGAAAAGGTTTTGGCTCTTGATTCACTTTAAACAACGCAAACAAAATTCTCTTGGCGGTTACGTCATGCGGGCCGCGTCCAGCCATGCGCTAAATAAAAACAAAGCTTGACAAACGACACAGGTAATTGGCGGAACCGAGCATGTGTTTGCGATTTAGGACGGAGCTGCCCCACCCAGCCCTGCTTGTCTTGCACTTTCCAGGGTCGCTGGCGGGTCAGGAATTGTTTTTGCTCTTAGGAGGAGCGGCCTGAAAAAAAAAGAATTCTCTCTCCATCCGTTATCTGAAATACTGGTGCGGAGTGACGACAGCTCTGTGGAAATATCCGGAGCTGTCAGAGTTTTCCTGTGCCGAGTTTCTGTTAAAAGTCGCTGCGACATAAAGTGGACCCGTCAGTGCTGAATACATCCCTGACAGGTCATAGTGTACAGCGCATCCGGAAAGTATTCACAGCGCTTCACTTTTTCCACATTTTGTTATATTACAGCCTTATTACAAAATAGATTCAATTTATTATTTTCCACAAAATTCTACAAACAATCCTCCATAATGACAATGTGAAAGAAGTTTACTGACACATGAATGGTCTTAGAAAAAGGCCAAATACAGAGCTTGCTGGTTTGGATGTCTATTTTATTGTACTAGCCATGCTAATCTCTGTGGTAAATTGTAAATAATCAAATAAATATCAAAAGTAAATAAACATAAAAATTGCAAGGATTTCCAATGAGTCCCCGTTCACACTGGGGCGACCTGTGAGGCGACCTGGTCGCCTCACAGGTCGCCGTAGGTCACCTTCCATAGAGAAGCTGTGGACCCGTTCTAATTGGAGCGACACAAGTCGCTCCGACTTAGAAAAAGGGTCCGGAGCTTCTTTGGGGCGGCCCGGAGCGACCGTCATAGACTTCAATGTTATGAAGTCCGTGCCGGCCGCTCCGAGGTCGCGGCGCGCTGCTCGCACCGCGACCTCGGAGGTCGCCCCGGGAAGTAGCGTCGCTGCTATGTGAACGGGGCCTGAATGGTTAAGCATGTGCCATAAAGTGCATAAGTGACTTGGTATATGACATATAAAATTCCAGGTATAAATATCAAATCAGCAATAAAAAGACAGTCCAAAGTGAACAGTGACTCTGTGCTCAAAATATTGTCCTTAGTGCAAGAGTGGCTTAGTGTATGACATATAAAATTTCAGGTATAAATATCAATCAGCAATAAAAAGACAGTCCAAAGTAAACGGTGACTTTGTGCTCAAAATATTGTCCTTAGTGACAGTGAAACTTCACAATTCGAAGGTGCAAGTGCTCTGGCTTGATTGGCTATGTCATGGTCTTACCTTCTTGCTGTTCTCCTTCGTTTGACATGTGCTGGCGGCCATCTTGGTTTCTGGGTTTCTTGTAGCCTCCCACCCTGCGGCTCCTCCTTCCCACTGGGAGGAGCTGGATGCCTAGCTCATATATATATAGGAGGTCTGTGGCTTCAGTTCCCTGCTTGGTCCTCCTGTGTTCACATGCTACTAAGTCTGCTGCTACTTCTGGTTCCTGTTCCTGGCTTCGTCTGACTACCTTGTTGGTTCCTGATCCTGGCTTCGTCTGACTACCCTGTTGGTTCCTGATCCTGGCTTCGTCTGACTACCCTGCTGGTTCCAGACCCCTGGCTTCGCAAAGACTCTGCATCGGTTTCGCCATCCGTTTGGACTTTTGCTTTATAGCTTGTTTTTCAATAAAGCTGTCTTATTTTCACTTATCTGTTGTTGTACGTCTGGTTCATGGTTCCGTGACATTAGGACCAAGCCATGAATTCTGACGGTACAGGGCCATCCTCGCTACCCACGCTGGTTGCCAGACTTGATCAGCAGGATCACCTGTTGGGTCGGTTCGCCGTGGCGTTGCAAACCCTGCTTGAACGCACGGTACCACAGGCCACGAATTCTGACGGTACAGGGCCATCCTCACTACCCACGCTGGTTGCCAGACTTGATTTGCAGGATCACCTGTTGGGTCAGTTCGCCGTGGCGTTGCAAACCCTGCTTGAACGCACGGTTCATTTCGCTCCCGTTGCCGATGGGTCGGTTGTCGCTCCTGGGTCCGCTCCTACTGCCGCTCCGGTTGTTGCGCCAGAGTCTACCCCGACACCTGTTGTTGCGCCCGCGGTGTTTCGGGGTATGTCCGGTTCTGCCCCCCTTCCACAGCGCTTTGGGGGAGAGCCAACTCAGTGCCGAGGTTTCCTTAACCAGGTGGGCATTTATTTCGAGTTGCTGCCACATGCCTTTCCTACTGAGAGATCAAAGGTGGGCTTCTTAATCTCGCTGCTCTCGGACAAGGCCTTGGCCTGGGCCAGCCCTTTATGGGAGAACAACAATCCGGTGGTTGCCGAGTTTTCCGGTTTTGTTGCTTCTCTTCGGAAGGTATTCGATGTGCCGGCTCGTGCTGCCTCTGCTGCGAAGCTCCTTATGTCCATCAGACAGGGTTCACGATCCGTAGCTGAATACGCCATTGAGTTTCGTACCCTGGCAGCAGAGGTGGGCTGAAATAATGAGGCTCTGGTCGCTGCTTTCTCTCATGGTCTCTCGGATGCCTTGAAGGATGAGGTTGCAGCTAAGGACCTACCAGTGGAGCTCGAGTCTCTTATTTCTTTCCTGATTTTGATTGACACCAGACTCAGGGAGAGACCTTCCTTTAAGGAGAGTCTGCGGAGGCTTCCTAACAGATTGGCGCCTACCTTTGTTGTCCCACCCGTGCCTCCCTCTCCTCCCACGCCTCCTGGGGATGACTTGTCTGGGGGTGAACCCCTGCAGCTGGGGTTTGCTCGCCTGTCCGAGGGGGAGAGGGTACTCCGGAGACGCGAGGGCCGATGCATGTACTGTGGTCTCGGTGGGCATTTTCGGTTGGCATGTCCGAACCGTCCAGGGAAACGCTCGCACCTGAGATCCTGTCGGGGTCAGATCTTGGGTGGAGTCTCCTCGTCCCCGGTTTCCCGTGTTGACAAACCACTGATCACTGTTGTCCTTTCCTGGGTCGGGGGCTCGGTGACGACCCAGGCGTTGGTGGACTCTGGTGCTGGTGGTTTGTTCATTGATAGTGTGTTCGCTGCCGCCAATTCCATTCCTCTGCAGGCCCGAGGTTCTCCTCTGGCTCTTGAGGCGATAGACGGCAGACCCCTTCTGCCGCCACACGTGACTCATGAGACCCTTCCAGTGGGGTTAGCCATTGGTGCCGTCCACAGAGAGTCGGTCTGCTTCCAGGTTATTTCGTCTCCACACTACTCGGTGGTCTTGGGGTACCCCTGGCTCCAGAAGCATAATCCGATTTTCGATTGGAGATCGGCCGAGATCCTCTCGTGGTCACCGCAGTGTGGGACTAGTTGCATCCATGGGCCTGTCAAGTTGCTGTGTACTTCCTCGGACTCTCTGTTGCCCCCTGAATACGAGGAGTACCGGGATGTATTCGATAAGGTGCGCGCGGTTGCCCTACCTCCGCACCGCCCATACGATTGTGCCATCGAGTTACAATCTGGTGCCGTTCCTCCTCGTGGCAAAGTCTATCCACTGTCGGTAGCGGAGAATGAGGCCATGGAGGAGTACGTGAGGGAGGCGCTTTCACGTGGACACATTCGCAAATCCTCGTCCCCGGCAGGGGCTGGATTTTTCTTTGTGAAAAAGAAGGGCGGTGAGTTGAGGCCTTGCATCGATTACAGGGGTCTCAATCTCATCACGATCAAGAACGCTTACCCGATACCCTTGATTTCCGAGCTGTTCGATCGCCTTAAAGGGGCCACGGTCTTTACCAAACTCGACCTGAGGGCGGCATATAACCTCGTAAGGATCAAGGCGGGCGATGAGTGGAAGACCGCGTTTAACACCAGGACCGGTCATTATGAATCCTTGGTTATGCCCTTTGGGCTGTGCAATGCGCCCGCAGTCTTTCAGGAATTCATCAACGATGTTTTCCGTGACCTGTTGCAGCAGTGTGTGGTGGTCTACCTGGATGACATCTTGGTATATTCTGAGTCCATGGAGACCCACATTCTGGATGTCAAACGAGTGTTGCAACGGTTACGAGAGAACAAGCTGTTCGGTAAGCTTGAGAAATGCGAATTTCACCGATCCCAGGTAACCTTCTTAGGTTACATCATTTCCGCTGAGGGGTTCTCCATGGATCCTGAGAAGGTTTCGGCTGTCTTACAGTGGCCCCAGCCCAGTGGTCTTCGCTCCCTGCAGCGCTTTTTGGGCTTCGCCAATTATTATCGGAAGTTCATCAGGGACTTTTCCATGCTAGCCAAGCCTCTCACGGATCTGACCAGGAAGGGCAGTAATTCCCAGGTCTGGCCGCCCGAGGCCATCCGAGCTTTTGAGGCTCTAAAGTCCGCCTTTGTGTCGGCTCCGATTCTGTCGCATCCCAACCCTGGGTTGCCCTTTGTCCTTGAGGTGGACGCGTCTGAGACGGGAGTAGGCGCCCTTCTGTCTCAGCGTAGAACACCAGAGGGTCCTCTGCTTCCTTGTGGGTTTTACTCCCGGAAACTGTCTTCCGCGGAGTGCAACTACCAGATTGGTGACAGGGAGTTATTGGCCATCGTGCAGGCTCTTAAAGAATGGAGGCACTTGCTCGAGGGTTCGGTGGTTCCGGTCCTCATCCTGACGGACCACAAGAATCTGACCTACCTCTCTGAGGCCAAGAGATTGACACCACGTCAGGCCAGATGGGCTCTGTTCTTGTCACGTTTTAATTACGTGGTCTCCTACCTACCCGGTTCCAAGAACATCAGGGCTGATGCCTTATCACGGCAGTACTCCGACCTGTCCAGGGAGGAGTCGATTCCGACTTCGGTCATACCTCCGAATCAGATCCTGGCTGCCATTCGCACCAGTCTGACCTCTCCCCTGGGTGAGCAGATTTTGGCGGCTCAATCTGGTGCTCCCTCTGGGAGACCCAACGGCAGATGTTTTGTGCCTGAGGAGTTGCGCACTCGGTTGTTGCGAACCTACCATAACTCCAAGACCGCGGGGCATCCTGGAAAGAATCAGCTGTCCTGGGCTGTTTCACGTCTGTTCTGGTGGCCTTCCCTACGTTCCGACATCGCCGCATATGTAGCGGCATGCTCCGTTTGTGCCCAGAGTAAGTCCCCTCGGCACCTTCCGTTGGGCCTTCTGCAACCCTTAGCCACCGGGGAGCGCCCATGGTCACACCTGGGGATGGATTTCATTGTGGACCTCCCTGCATCCCGAGGCCATACGGTCATTCTCATGATTGTGGATCGGTTTTCCAAAATGTGTCACTGTGTTCCTCTCAAGAAATTACCCTCTGCACAGGAGTTGGCCACGATTTTTGCCAGGGAGGTCTTCCGGTTGCACGGTTTGCCCAAGGAGATTGTGTCGGATCGGGGGAGTCAGTTTGTGTCCAGGTTCTGGCGCGCCTTTTGCTCCCAGTTGGGGATTCATCTCTCCTTCTCCTCGGCCTACCACCCTCAGTCCAATGGGGCCGCAGAACGATCCAATCAGGCCTTGGAGCAATTCCTTCGTTGCTATGTCTCCGATCACCAAGACAATTGGGTTGACCTTCTGCCTTGGGCTGAGTTTGCCAGGAACACGGCGGTGAACTCTTCCTCTGGGACGTCTCCCTTCATGGCCAACTATGGGTTCCAACCTGCCGTGTTACCGGAGGTATTCTCTCCCCAGGATATTCCGGCTGTGGAGGATCACCTTTCCGTCCTACGTGCTTCTTGGGTACAGATCCAGAAGTCCCTTGAGGTCTCTGCGCAGCGCCAGAGACTCCAGGCTGATCGCAGACGAGCGCCTGCTCCTTCCTACCAGGCCGGAGACCGTGTATGGTTGTCCACCCGCAACCTCAACCTTCGAGTGCCCACTCCCAAGCTGGCGCCTCGCTTTGTTGGTCCCTTCCGAGTGCTTCGCAGGGTAAACCCGGTAGCCTATGCCCTTGCGCTTCCTCCTGGCATGCGGATCTCCAACGTGTTTCATGTCTCCCTGTTGAAGCCTCTGGTGTGTAATCGTTTCACTTCCTCGGCCTCGTCCGGTCCGAGTGGGCAATCGTGAGGAGTATGAGGTGAGCAATATCCTGGACTCACGCCTGGTCCGCGGTCGGGTGCAGTTTTTGGTTCATTGGCGTGGTTATGGTCCAGAGGAGCGTTCCTGGGTTCCCTCCGCAGATGTCCATGCTCCTGCCTTGCTCCGAGCCTTCCACGCACGCTTCCCTCAGAAACCGTTCTTTACTCCGCGGAGGAGGGGCCCTTGAGGGGGAGGTACTGTCATGGTCTTACCTTCTTGCTGTTCTCCTTCGTTTGACATGTGCTGGCGGCCATCTTGGTTTCTGGGTTTCTTGTAGCCTCCCACCCTGCGGCTCCTCCTTCCCACTGGGAGGAGCTGGATGCCTAGCTCATATATATAGGAGGTCTGTGGCTTCAGTTCCCTGCTTGGTCCTCCTGTGTTCACATGCTACTAAGTCTGCTGCTACTTCTGGTTCCTGTTCCTGGCTTCGTCTGACTACCTTGTTGGTTCCTGATCCTGGCTTCGTCTGACTACCTTGTTGGTTCCTGATCCTGGCTTCGTCTGACTACCCTGTTGGTTCCTGATCCTGGCTTCGTCTGACTACCCTGCTGGTTCCAGACCCCTGGCTTCGCAAAGACTCTGCATCGGTTTCGCCATCCGTTTGGACTTTTGCTTTATAGCTTGTTTTTCAATAAAGCTGTCTTATTTTCACTTATCTGTTGTTGTACGTCTGGTTCATGGTTCCGTGACAGGCTATAACTTCGATTTCTTGTCCCGAGTGAATGAGTAAATTGGATCACTTACTAGATCTAGTGGGTCCTATATGCCATATGGCATTAGACCAGAGTTGTATAAAGTACTTGAAACCCATACTTGTGTAAAAGTACAAGTGCTCGATCAAAAAGTGACTTGAGTAGAAGTACTAAAGTATTCAAAATTTTTTGTACTTAAGTATTGTAAGTAGTTTTT
The DNA here is from genome assembly GCF_965119305.1 of Pelophylax lessonae. Classification (NCBI taxonomy): domain Eukaryota; kingdom Metazoa; phylum Chordata; class Amphibia; order Anura; family Ranidae; genus Pelophylax; species Pelophylax lessonae. The sequence continues at coordinate 43,852,718 of NC_138776.1, forward strand.
TTAAAAATTTTGCTACTCAAGTACTGAAAGTAAAAGTACAAGTACTGTGTTATGTAGTTATTAAAGAAAGAAGTCAAAAGTTTGAACATCATATTGTTTTTTATTATTTCAAATGCAGCTTTTATTTATACATACAGTAGCATTTATTTTCATATGCGCTGATAATATACATGTTTTGAGCTTCATGAAACCTGCCATCTACTGTTCTGGTAGTGGTAATTTTTATAATAGTAACGAGTAACAATGCAGCACAAAAAAAAAATATCGGAGTAGAAGTATTGAAATCATTGAAAAAATGTAGTGAAGTAAAAGTGGAAGTAGGAGAACAAAATTCTACTCTAGGAAAGTACAGATACCGCCTTTCGGTACTTAAGTACAGTAGTGAAGTAGTTCTACTTAGTTACTATACATCTCTGATTAAGACCATACAGGCCTTAGTGGCCCTCTGGGCCAAATGGATACCCCTTTTGGTGGTCCTATGGGCTGGTAACGGCTCCTCTAGGCTCCGGGGTGTAACGAACCAATATAGTAGGGAAGGAGAAAGAAGGCTCCAAATAGCGTAATATTGTAAGGATTAAATAGTTTATTACCCATACATTGGGTTCAGATTGTAAAAACAAAGGTACACTATCATTGGTGGTCAGCGGTGCGGGCTGCGCTTCCTCCTCGCGGAATAACGGGCTGGCTTCCGGCTTGCGTTCCACCTGCGTGACGTGATGACGCTATGCGGTCCAAACTGACGCGTTTTGTCACTTCTGGTGACGTCCTTTAGAGTTTTGTGAAAGAAGTTTGTTTGAATTTTTTGCAAATTTATTAAAATTAAAAAATGAAAAAAATCCCATGTACATAAGTATTCACACCCTTTGCCATGACACTCAAATTGAGCTCAGGTGCATCCTGTTTCCACTGATCATCCTTGAGATGTTTCTACAACTTGTTTGGAGTCCATCTGTGGTAAATTTAGTTGATGGGACATGACTTGGAAAGGCACACATCTGTCGATATAAGGTCCCACAGTTAACAGTGCATGTCAGAGTACAAACCAAGCCATGAAGTCCAAGGAATTGTCTGTAGACCCCTGAGACAGGATTGTATGGAGGCACAGATCTGGGGAAGAGTACAGAAAGATTTCTGCAGCATTGAAGGTCCCAATGAGTACAGTGGTCTCCATCATTGGTTTGTGCGCTGACATGCACTGTTAACTGTGGGACCTTATATAGACAAGTGTGTGCCCTCCCAAATCATGTCCAATCAACTGAATTTACCACAGTAGGACTCCAATCAAATTGTAGAAAAATCTCAAGGATGATCAGTGGAAACAGGATGCACCTGAACTCAATTTTGAGTGTCATGGCAAAAACTGTGAATACTTATGTACATGGGATTTTTTTATTTTTAAAATAAATTTGCTAAGATTTCAATCAAACTTGTTTCACGTTGTCATTATGGGGTATTGTTTGTAGAGTTTTGAGGAAAATAATTAATTTAATCAATTTTGGAATCAGGCTTTAACATAACAAAATGTGGAAAAAGTGAAGTGCTGTGAATACTTCCCGGGCTTTTTTTTGTTTTTAGCAGGAACACACGGGGGGAACAGCACCTCCAGCACTGACTGTATGTAATGCCAAGGGGTGCTGGGGTGTTCTGCAGGGTGCTGGCTGCTGGGGGAATCTATTAAAGCTGGAGGGGATCTATTTTTGCAGAAGGGTATTTTATTGTTGAGGAGGTCTATTGTTGCTGGTGGGGGACCTACCGTTGCTGGGGGTGGGTCTTATATTGCTAGGGGGGGTCAGTTGTTTCTGGGAGAGATCTACTGTTGAGGGAGAGATCTATTGTTGCTGGAGTACAGAGAGTCCACAGATACTGGCTGTGGGGAGATCTGTTGTTGCAGCCAGAAGTCGATTGTTGTTAGGGGATTCTATTGTGGCTGGCGGGGGTGCTATATTGATACTGGTTGAAAGGGATCTACTTTACTGCTTTTCCTGTTATTACCAAATTCCATAAAAATTACTTAGCACCTCAAAATGATACCTGGTTCTGTATGCTCTAAAAGGGAAGTACTGGGAGAGGGGTATGGGGAGAAACCAAGGAACGGTGCTAGCAGGTGGGTAGCGGGTGGAACTAAGGAATGGTGCTCGGAGGTGGGTAGGGGGTGGAACCCAGGAACGGTGCTAGCAGGTGGGTAGCGGGTGGAACCAAAGAACAGTGCTGGAAGGTGGGTAGGGATGGAACCAAGGAACGGTGCTCAGGGGTTGGTACGGAGTGGAACGGTGTTTGGAGGTGGGTAGGGGGTGGAACCAAGGAACGGTGCACGGAGGTGGGTGGGGGTTGGAACCAAGGAATGGTGCTGGGAGGTGGGTAGGGGGTGGAACCAAGAACGGTGCTCAGGGGTGGGTAGTGGGTGGAACGGTGTTCAGAAATGGGTAGGGGGTGGAACTAAGGAACGGCGCTCAGGGGTGGGTAGTGGGTGGAACCACGGAATGGTGCTCGGAGGTGGGTAGGGAGGTGGAACCAAGGGACCGTGCTGGGAGGTGGGTAGGGGGTGGAACCAAGCAACGGTGCTCAGGGGCGGGTAGGGGGTGGAACCAAGGAACAGTGCTCAGAGGTGGGTAGGTGGTGGAACCATGAAATGGTGCTCAGGGTTGATTAAGGGGTGGAACCAAGGAACAGTGCTCGGAGGTGGGTAGAGGGTGGAACCAAGAAATGATGCTCGGAGGTGGGTAGGTGGTGGAGCCAAGGAACAGTGCTTGGAGGTGGATAGTGGGTGGAACCAAGGAACAGTTCTCGGAGGTGGGTAGGTGGTGGAACCAAGGAACAGTGTTCAGAGGTTGGTAGTTGGTGGAACCAAAGAATGGTGCAAAGGGGTGGGTAGGAGGTGAAACCAAGGAACGGTGCTCGAAGGTGGGGAGGTGGTGGAAGCAAGAAATGGTGCTCAGGGGTGAGTAAGAGGTGGAACCAAGGAACGGTGCTCAGGGGTGGGTAGGGGGTGGAACGGTGTTCGGAGGTGGGGAGGGGGTGGAACTAAGGAACGGTGCTCAGAGGTGGGTAGTGCCTGGAACCAAGAAACGGTGCTTGGAGGTGGGTATGGGGTGGAACTAAGCATTGGTGCTCAGGGGTGTAACGGTGCTCGGAGAAGGGTAGGGAGTGGAACCAAAGAATGGTGCTCAGAGGTGGGTAGTTGGCGGAACCAAGGAATGTTGCTCAGGGGTGGGTAGGGGGTGGAAACAAAGGAACGGTGCTCGGAGGTGGGTATGGGGTGGAACCAAGGAACGGTGCTCAGAGGTGGGTAGAGGGTGGAACCAAGGAACGGTGCTCGGAGGTGGGTAGGGGGTGGAACCAAGGAACGGTGCTTGAAGGTGGGTAGGGGTGGAACTAAGGAACGGTGCTCAGGGGTGGGTAGTGTGTGGAACCAATATACGGTGCTTGGAGGTGGGTATGGGGTGCAACCAAGCATTGGTGCTCAGGGATGGAACAGTGCTCGGAGGAGGGTAGGGGGGTGGAACCAAAGAATGGTGCTCAGAGGTGGGTAGTTGGCGGAACCAAGGAATGTTGCTCAGGGGTGGGTAGGGGGTGGAACCAAGGCTCTTCTTCAGAGGCTCTAAAGAAGAGGAATTCCTTGAAATGCGTCAGCCCACTGGTGTCTTCAGTTTCAGTTATTTCTGTACATGTTGATACATTTGGACTGAACATACTGAGATCTGGGATGCGCTTTTAATAATTGGAACTTTGTGAGTAGAATACTTACCATGTTTTTATACAATAAATGATTTGTCTCAGGATAATGCACTTGCTCGTGCGCCCTCTGTGTGTTTTTTATGGTTGCAGTGTTGTAGACTTCTCCAAGTCTTTGAGGGCAGCAAGACCGGGGGTTATCCGCTTCCAAGTATAATGAAGATCTAAACATCTGGAGGGCCATTTTCCTAAGCGCAGCAGGCATCGTGTTTGTGACTGATATAAAAAAAAAATGTAAAAGTTACATTAAAAACAACTTCCAGGTAAGTCTTCCAACAATAACAGGCAATGAGCGCTTACTACATAAACATAGAACTTCCCTTTAAGTGGCACTGGAGACCTCGTGCCTCTCTGTATATAGAGGCACTTACAGTAGTGTGCCCTGGAATGTCAACACGCCAGGTTTTAGTGAGTGTATCCATTTCTCCTATAAGCGCCTAAAAAAACACTCTTCGCAACTCTATAAAAACTACGCATTGCTCGTGGTGAAGAGGCATGGCGCCCCCCCCTTGGGGGGGCCGATGGGTTGGGACAGGAATTTGCATTTTATTTTTTCAGCAGTGCAATGTTTGAATAAGCCAAATCTGCATTTGTTCAGCTGCCGGGACCTCGCGAGGTGCGTTGGATGGTGCGCGCCACCTAAGTCCCCCGGGGTTATAAAGTCATTAAGCAGCTGTCATCTGCCGCTAATGGTTGTTGGAGGAATTGATGGCAGTTTGATGCGCGGATGGGACATATTTAGTGATTATTAACCAGCACTTGACATTTATGTCGCCTCGTTAGCAGCCATTGAAGGCTGAGGCTAGTATTGATTAGAGGTAAAGTGGGTGTATCATCAGATATAGGTGAAGTGTAACACATGCAGGTATTTATTACCTCTCACAGAGATCACAGTACTCCCTCCGTCAATGGCGTTATCTTCCTAGGTCTCCAAAAGGACAGCGCCATCTTTGTTCAGGCATCATCTAGGGCAGGGATGGCAAACCTTGGCACCCCAGATGTTTTGGAACTACATTTCCCATAATGCTCGTGTACTCTGCAGTGAAGGTGAGCATCATGGGAAATGTAGTTCCAAAACATCTGGGGTGCCATCACTGATCTAGGGTTACCATCTAATTAATGGACTGAGATGGCACAGTGTGGTATTGTCAACAAAGTTTAGCTGTGTTCATAGGCGTGCAGGGTGTGCCTGGGAACACCATAATAATCCTGTGTGGTGCAGATTCCCCTTGTTTAAACCCCTGATAAAAAAAATTAAAAAATAAACCCCTGATAATTTACCAAAGCACTGCTAAAAAAATTAGTAAAAAAAAAAAGGTAAAAAAATAAATAAATTTGTAAATAATAAAAAATAAAATATAAAAACTACTGACACCATCCACGGTCCTACTGAGAGCAATCTCTGCCCTACTGACACTGTCACACTGCTCTGCTGACACCGTCAGTATACAGTGCCTTGCAAAAGTATTCGGCCCCCTTGAACTTTGCGACCTTTTGCCACATTTCAGGCTTCAAACATAAAGATATACAACTGTAATTTTTTGTGAAGAATCAACAACAAGTGGGACACAATCATGAAGTGGAACGAAATTTATTGGATATTTAAAACTTTGTTAACAAATAAAAAACTGAAAAATTGGGCGTGCAAAATTATTCAGCCCCTTTACTTTCAGTGCAGCAAACTCTCTCCAGAAGTTCAGTGAGGATCTCTGAATGATCCAATGTTGACATAAATGACTAATGATGATAAATAGAATCCACCTGTGTGTAATCAAGTCTCCGTATAAATGCACCTGCACTGTGATAGTCTCAGAGGTCAGTTTAAAGCACAGAGAGCATCATGAAGAACAAGGAACACACCAGGCAGGTCCGAGATACTGTTGTGGAGAAGTTTAAAGCCGGATTTGGATACAAAAAGATTTCCCAAGCTTTAAACATCCCAAGGAGCACTGTGCAAGCGATAATATTGAAATGGAAGGAGTATCAGACCACTGCAAATCTATGAAGACCTGGCCGTCCCTCTAAACTTTCAGCTCATACAAGGAGAAGACTGATCAGAGATGCAGCCAAGAGGCCCATGATCACTCTGGATGAACTGCAGAGATCTACAGCTGAGGTGGGAGACTCTGTCCATAGGACAACAATCAGTCCTATACTGCACAAATCTGGCCTTTATGGAAGAGTGGCAAGAAGAAAGCCATTTCTTAAAGATATCCATAAAAAGTGTCGTTTAAAGTTTGCCACAAGCCACCTGGGAGACACCAAACATGTGGAAGAAGGTGCTCTGGTCAGATGGAACCAAAATCGAACTTTTTGGCAACAATGCAAAACGTTATGTTTGGAGTAAAAGCAACACAGCTCATCACCCTGAACACACCATCCCCACTGTCAAACATGGTGGGGGCAGCATCATGGTTTGGGCCTGCTTTTCTTCAGCAGGGACAGGGAAGATGGTTAAAATTGATGGGAAGATGGATGGAGCCAAATACAGGACCATTCTGGAAGAAAACCTGATGGAGTCTGCAAAAGACCTGAGACTGGGATGGAGATTTGTCTTCCAACAAGACAATGATCCAAAACATAAAGCAAAATCTACAATGGAATGGTTCACGAATAAACATATCCAGGTGTTATAATGGCCAAGTCAAAGTCCAGAAGTGAATCCAATCGAGAATCTGTGGTAAGAACTGAAAACTGCTGTTCACAAGCGCTCTCCATCCAACCTCACTGAGCTCGAGCTGTTTTGCAAGGAGGAATGGGCAAAATTTCAGTCTCTCGATGTGCAAAACTGATAGAGACATACCCCAAGCGACTTACAGCTGTAATCGCAGCAAAAGGTGGCGCTACAAAGAATTAACTTAAGGGGGCTGAATAATTTTGCACGCCCAATTTTTCCGTTTTTTATTTGTTAAAAAAGTTTGAAATATCCAATAAATTTCCTTCCACTTCATGATTGTGTCCCACTTGTTGTTGATTCTTCACAAAAAATTACAGTTTTATATCTTTATGTTTGAAGCCTGAAATATGGCAAAAGGTCGAAAGGTTCAAGGGGGCCGAATACTTTTGCAAGGCACTGTATATACACATGCACACACACATACTATATGTCTTTGAGCTTCGAGGGTGCACACCCTAATGCAATGGGCTGTGCACACCTATGGGTGTGTTCACAAATGTCTGACACAGATCAGCCCCTGTTGCAGCTTCTAACCTTGTGACTTGTTACAATGTTTAACCGCTTGCCGACCGCCCACCGCAGATATACTGCAGCAGGCTGGCTCGGCTGCACAAATCAAGGTAGGGGTACGTCGAGCGGTCCTGGGGGCAAGCGTGCGCCGCTCACTTTCACTCGGCAGCGGGGGTCCACTCACCCCCACAGGACCAGCGGCACTGATTGCCGCCTGGCACCTGCGATCACTCCCCGCTGAGAGAGAAGGACGGTCTGCCATTGTAAACACAGCTGACCATTCTTCTCCCTGAAATGATCACAGAGCGCCTGTGATCCTTCTATATAGCGTCACATGTCTCTATGATCATTTCACAAGCTCCACCCCCATACAGTTAGAAACACGCCCCTAGGTACACATTTAACCCCTTGATCATTTACTGTGTTAACCCCTTCCCTGCCAGTGTCATTATTACAGTAACAGTGCATATTTTTTATCAATGATTACTGTAGTAATGTCACTGGTCCACCCAAAAGTGTAAAAAATGTCAGTCAGGGGTCCAATCTGTCTGCTGAAATGTTGCAGTCCTGCTAAAAATTCACAGATCGCCGCCATTACTAGTAAAAATAAATAAATAAATAAAAATGACATAAATCTTTCCCCTGGTTTGTAGACGCGATAACTTTTGCGCAAACCAATCAAAATTTTAATTGGAATTTTTTTTACCAGAGTGGAATACAAATTGGCCTAAAAGAATGAAAAATTTTAAGTTTTTACATTTTTTTTGGGAATGTTATAAAGCAGAATGTGAAATATATATATATTTGTTTTTTTCTGAATTGTTGCTTTTTTTTGTTTATAGCGCAAAAAATAAAAATCGCAGAGGTGATCAAATACCACCAAAATAAAGCTCTATTTGTAGGGAAAAAAAGGACATCAATTTTATTTGGGTACAGCATCGCACGACCGCGCAATTGTCCGTTAAAGTAACGCAGTGCCGAATCGCAAAAAAATAGCCTGGTCATTAAGGGGGAAATCTTCCAGTCCAGAAGTGGTTAACATATAAAATATTAGATGTGGAGTCATAGGGGTGTGCACCCCAAAGCTCAAACACACACATGCCTTTCTCTGCAGCCTCAGCTGCACTGCACAGTGAATGAATGGGAAGTGCTCTGCGCTGAGCGGCTTCCTGTTCATTCACAAACTGAAGCATACGAAACAGTTTACTATGCTTCAGTTAATATATAACACAGTGAGTGAGTGTGTTTACTGTGTTTATTTAGAAAAGGAAGGTGCTGTTAAGTGATATATTGCTTAGCCCCTTTCCCCACTCTCCATCCTGAAACTTCCCCCGCAGCAGCCGGGGGAAGAGGAGAGGAAAGGAGGGAAGCCAGCAGCACTGCAGTGGGGTGGGGGGATTGGCAACATAGGGGGAAGCCCGGGCAGTAGGGGGAATGGGCACTGCACAGAGTGAATAGGGTGTGCCCTGGCACACCCCCTGCGCATGCATATGTGTGGAGATCAAGCCCTTGTTCACACTGAGGGTGGGTTTGAAATAGAGTTCAGCTAAACTTGCAGGATTTAGAGCCCACGTGTCAGTGCTGGTTCGGGGGGCGATTTGACCATCTGTGCGGGTTGCTGCACAGATGTCTATTGAAATGCCCTCCCGTAGTCACCAAAACTAGTGCAGAAACTACTTTTGGGTGCAGCGCTGCAAAGTCGGCGTTGCTACGGTTTGGACGGCGCTGTTGCGGGCAATAGGCTCTGATGTGGCATGCGATTTGACATGTCAAATTGGTCCGATGTGAACGGGCCTCTGGCTGGGTTTACAATTATGGGACACCAGACATTGCATTGAGATTCGCACCGCATTGCTGTGCACACCACATGTGATGCCTGTGAGATGCAAATTCATCCATACAGCTTGTATGGATGAAATCACTTCACGTTTACACCAAAATGGTGCAGGACTCTTTTTTTTGTCCACACTGGAATCGGATCGCATGGGTGTTCAGACCTATGCAATCCGATTCCACAGTTTGCACTGCGATCTGCGAACCGATTTGGGGATGTCCCCGAAACCCCCCCGAATATATATCAAGACAACATTTTCACAAAAAATACACTATAATCTGTTGGAGAATTACAACAGCTTTCAGTTTAGCAGATTAACTGCAGTTCCCAGATAGGACACTAGATGTCGCTAATGCTCAGTGATATGCTATGCATTTTCTATGATGTGTTGTAATATCCTGTACACTGTACTGAACTTGTTGGTTATCTCTTCCTGTTCTGTTGTTCTTATTACAATGAGGTGACATCTTTGATTTCTGTGTCATGTTCCAATAAAGAAGTCAGTTCCTGTTTACTCCACAATGTCTGATCTGAATGGACCCAGTGATCACACTCTGCAACATAATCATTATTAGTGGACACCGAGAACCTGTGTGAATTAGCCATTTTTTATTGTTTTTTACATTTAAAAAAATATATATCATTTTTTTTTTAAATGTTTACAATTATTTTATTTGATATTTTTTTTAAATGATTTATTACAACGTTTATTTTATTATTATTTTTTATTTTAGATTTTATTTTTTTACAGGACTGGCAAGTCTGCAGCGCTCTGGGAGGGGGTGGGGGGAGTTGGCACAGTGAAAAGGGGGCAAGCGGGGAGGGGTGGGATCAAAAGCAGGCAAAACAGGGAGGGTGTGATTGGTGTAGAAGAAACAAGTACAGGAATGATGCCCTAAAAGCTGACAGGAGGGGGAGAAACTGGCTTTCAGCTGCTGCAGAGAGCCGCACAGGGCTTCCTTCTGTAATTGTCCCTCTGCCCGACCGCGCCGATTCCCTGTGCTGTTGGGGCCCCCCTGTTTGCCCGGGCCCCCTACAGGAGGACTGGTGGTCCCCCCCCCCCTATCACAGCTGCACCAGATTATGAGTGCTCCAGCTTTAGTACATTTACCCCTCATGTAAATGCTGATGCCTGTGCATTTCTTAGATGTTCACCAGGATTTTTGGTTACCAGAAACATGCGTGCGCACTAAACCCGGAAGCAGGCAGTGACATATGGGTATGTTGCTTTGCCTGTGCGGGCCGCCTGTACGCAGTACATTGCAGGCAGAAGCTCTGCAGGTGGTTAAAGTAGTTGTGAGCATACAATAGACACTTTACATTACCGGTATAAAAGGCACCATAACTGCTTTTGCTTAGTTTCAGAAATTATCTTTCTTACCTTTATTTACATGGTTAAAAAGTTCTGCCATGCATCTGACCACCCATCTCTTCTTTCTGACAGTGAGGGGCGGGGTTACAGGACTCTGTGCAGACACACAGCGTGCCTGTATTCTGTAGTCTGTTCAGTCTTGGGCAAGATAGATGCAGGCTAGGCTTGAGCAGGGGGGTGTGTTCAAGAAGCAGGCTGTGAATGGGAGGGGGTGTGTTCAAGAGATAGGATGTGATTGGGAGGGGGTGTGTTCAAGAGGCAGGCTGTGATTGGGAGGGGTTGTGTTCAAGAGACAGGCTGTGATTTGGAGGAGGTGTGTTCAGGAGGCAGGCTGTGATTGGGAGGAGGTGTGTTCAGGAGGCAGGCTGTGATTGGGAGGAGGTGTGTTCAGGAGGCAGGCTGTGATTGGGAGGGGGCGTGTTCAAGAGGCAGGATGTGATTGGGAGGGGGCGTGTTCAGGAGGCAGGCTGTGATTGGGAGGAGGTGTGTTCAGGAGAAAGGCTCTGATTAGGAGGGGGTGTGTTAAAGAGTCAGGCTGTGCTTGAGCAGGGGGCGTGTTCAGGAGGCAGGCTGTGATTGGGAGGGGGTGTGTTCATGAGGCAGGCTGTGATTGGGAGGGGGCGTGTTCAAGAGGTAGGCTGTGCTTGAGCAGGGGCTGTGTTCAAGAGGCAGGCTGTGCTAAGCAGGGGGCATGTTCAAAAGGCAGGCTGTGATTGGGAGGGGGTGTGTTCACAAGGCAGGCTGTGATTGGGAGGGGGTGTGTTCACAAGGCAGGCTGTGATTGGGAGGGGGTGTGTTCATTAGGCAGGCTGTGATTGGGAGGGGGCGTGTTCAAGAGGTAGGCTGTGCTTGAGCAGGGGCCGTGTTCAAGAGGCGGGCTGTGATTGGGAGGGGGTGTGTTCAAGAGGCAGGCTGTGCTAAGAAGGGGGCATGTTCAAAAGGCAGGCTGTGATTGGGAGGGGGTGTGTTCACGAGGCAGGCTGTGATTGAGCAGGGGGCTGTGATTGGAAGTGGGTGTGTTTAAGAGGCAAGCTGTGATTGGGAGGCGGTGTGTTTAAGAGGCAAACTGTGCTTAAACACAGGGCTGTGATTGGAAGGGGGAGTGTTCAAGAGGCAGTCTGTGCTTGAGCAGGGGGCATGTTCAAGAGGCAGGCTGTGATTGGTTGGAGGGTGTGTTGGCTGAACAAGCTAATAGCCAATACAGGCATGCTGCATGCATTCAGTGTCCTGTACCTCTGAATAGCCAACAAAAGGATGAAAAGTGACCACGCTAACACATGTCAGCCTCTGTGCTTTGTGTGGTCAGTTTAGAACAAGGGAGAAAGGTGACTGACAGAATGGAGCTTCAGATGGAAGAAGGACATGAAAATGATGGAGACTATAATATATAAAATACACACAGAGAAGAAACATGTAGGGTAATATATAATTTAAAGTAAAACTTAGTGTCGGTTCACACTTTTCCGACTCGAAGTCGCCCCGACTGCGGGCGACTAATGAAGTCGCCCGTGCGGCGTGACTTCGGCGCGGCTTGCAATGACTTCACATAATGGAAGTCAATGCAAGTCGCTCCGACTTTGCAAAAAAAAGGTGCAGGAACCTTTTTCTAAGTTGGAGCGACTTGAGTGGCTCTGATTAGAATGGTTCCATTGCACAGCAAGGGCCGCTACTTGTTAGGCAACCAAGTCGCCTGACAAGTCGGATCAGTGTGAACCGGCACTAAAGGTTAGTTGTGGATGGAGTGGGGAGGGATTAGAACCCCTGTTGGGATTGTATTGCTGTCGGTGTCCCATGTTAGGGAGGTGAATCCTCTCTATCTGTCCTATTGATGAGAGTGAAAAATCCCAAAAGTGGGGCTGTCGCCAGAACAGGAATAGAGGAGAAATCTTTCAATGGGGACATTAGTTCTGATGACAACCAGGGATTCCATCACTTTGGAGAAATTTCCCTTTGAATCCTGCTGTGGCTATGAGACAGGAAGGGAAGGAAAATCTCCTCAATATGACACAGATGGCAAAAAAAATCTGACAGGGGTTATAACCCTCCATTGCTCTGTCCAAAATGAAAAAAAAAATTGCCTTTAGTTCTACTTAAAGTTTTGCTTCTGTCTTTGTTTCTATTGGAGGGCTCACCCTCACTTCCTGTCCGTGTCACCAGTACAGGAAGTGAAGGAAAATCTTTCCAAGGCTCCATTCTTGCCCATGCATTTTTCCATGCTTTTTGCAGAAACGCAGGACATTTTTTTTAACACATTCGTATCAATGCATTTTTGTGCCTCTGCGTTTTTGGAAAGGCTCAGGGACTTTTTTTTTTATATGCAAAACAGTGCTTTTGTTTGCTTTTTTGGGTCAATAGACCTCAATGAAGAAGCTGCAGAAAAGCATTTAGTGCTTTTTTACCGCGATTTGTGTTTTGCATTTTTAAATCTGCCCAACAAATTTTTTTTCCAAAAAAACGTATAAAAAAATGCAAAGTGCGGCAAAGTCGCAGCAAAATTGCAGCAAAATTATGGTAGAAAAACACGGAAATCACAGCAAAAAGCACTGCAGAAACACTCAAAAGCAACATGCATAAATGTGAATAGAGCCTAAGGTTCCATTCACACCTATGCAGTTTTTACAGCGATATACCGTGATTTTACAGCCATTTACTAAAGTTGTGCGTGTTTGATGCGTTTTTGACGCGTTTTGCATTTATTAATCTGCCCAACAACAAATTGGCCAAATAAAAAGAAAACAAATAATCAAAAACGCAAAACGCATCAAAAACACGTGTCTGAAAACGCAGAAAGCACAGCAAAAAGCACTGCTGAAACGCTCAAAAGCAACATGCATTGGTGTGAATGGAGCCTAAGGGAGTCCTGAATGGTAGTAAAGCCTGAAAGGGGTTCTAATCCTTCCCTGATCCATCCAAAACTTTATTCACTCTAATATGGAGAATACATCTAAAGCTGGCCCCACTTTATTGTATCCCAGGAGGTGCGTGCAGTGTATGATATTCCATAGCTACAATACCTTCCTACTCAGATTCCAGGAAGTTACACATAAAATATATTTATTTTAATGATTTATTGCTGGACTAAAAAGTCAACAAAAAAAAATCCCTTCAAACTCAACTCCAGGATAAGCAGATATTCCCTATATCCATTCATCCTGTGTATTCCTCCTTGAATCTCAGTTTGCTGAGTAATTCTTCCAGATCTGTGCAGTAATCCAGTGTGAGACTTTCCCTATAATAAAGACCGCTCACTGCTGCTCTCTCTCCTTGTGCAGGATGACTGGTCTTGTCTCCGCCCCCTCCAGGAGTTGTCTGTACTGGGTGGAGCTTACTGGGTGGAGCTGATTTGGATTTAGACCAGAACAGTCCGAAAATATATATATATATCTGCTCCTTCCAAAAAATGAATCAACCACGCTGACACAGACAGTTCAGTCAAAAAGTAAATTCCTTTTTGCGCGCAAACGACATTTGGAAGGAGCATATATATATATATATATATATATATATTTTCGGACTGTTCAGGTCTGAATCCAAATCATTTATGGCGCCCCACGTTGGGCGCCATCTTGCTTCTCCGAAGGGAGGGGTGATCTAACAATCATTTTTGAGTAAGGAATAAAATGCAGCGGTAACATATATATATATACACATAGAGTATGCATCACAAACTGAGATAGGCATTTCACTTTAACCACTTAAGCCCCGGAAGATTTTACCCCCTTCCTGATCAGGGGGTATTTTGCGATTCGGCACTGCGTGACTTTCACAGATAATTGCGCGGTCGTGCGACGCTGTACCTAAACGAATTTGACGTCCTTTTTTTCCCACAAACAGAGCTTTCTTTTGGTGGTATTCGATCACCTGTGCGATTTTTTGAACACGCGCTATAAACAAAAAAAGAGCGTCCATTTTGCAAAAATAACAATATTTTTCAAATTTTTTTATATGAAATTCCCCCCCAAAAAAATGTAAAAATCAAAATTTTTTAAATATTTTCGGACAATTTGTTTTATGCTACATAGGTTTGGTAAAAAAAAATCGCAAAAAGCGTATTTTGATTGGTTTGCGCAAAAGTTATCGCGTTTACTAACAAAGGGAAAGATTTTTGTTGTTTTTTTTTTAACGCGTAATGGCGGCGATCTGCGTTTTTTTTGCGGTACTGCGACATTGGGGCGGACAGATCGGACCCTTGACTGACATTTTTGACACTTTTGGGGTTACCAGTGACATTACTGCAGTAATCAGTGCTATACATATGCACTGTTACTGTAAAAATACACTGGTAGTGAAGGGGTTAACTTTATTTGAGAGGGAGGGGCTGTGTGTGTCCCTAGGGGCGTGATTCTAGCTGTGATTGGCTGTGGCTTGAAGTGTAGGAATAGTGATCAACGGTCCTACATAGTAGAACCGTATGATCACTGTTTCTACACAGGGGAGAATGACAGGCGGCTTTGTTTACATTAGCCGCCTGCCTTTCTCCTGCTCTAACGGACGATCGCGAGTCACCGGCGGACATCGGGTCACACGGGTCACACGCGCAGGGGGGTCCGTGACCGCGCGGGAGCGTGCCTCCGGCGGCGCGCGCTCGCTCCCCAGAGCCTCACAGGCTAGTGACGTACCAATACGTCACTTTGCCTGTGAGGGGCTGACCGCCGCAGTATATCTACTTGCGGCGATCGGCAAGCGGTTAAGGAGGCAAATCCTTTCCGGTCCAGAAGTGGTTAATAATTTATTGCTGGGCTAAAAGGTCAACAAAAAAACTCCCTTCAAACTCAACTCGGGGATAAGCAAATATTCCCTATATCCACTCATCATGTGTATTCTTCCTTGAATCTCAATGTGCTTTGTATATTTCTTGCAGGTCTGTGCAATAATCCAGTGTGAGACTTTTCCTGTAATAAAGACCGCTCACTGCTGCTCTCTCTCCTTGTGCAGGGTGACTGGTCTTGTCTCCGCCCCCTCCTGGAGTTGTCTGTACTGGGTGGAGCTTACTGGGTGGAGCTCTGCTCCCTGCACAGTCTGTGTACAGCACAGTGATGATGTCACTGCTACTTTTTACCAGGTAATATCTGAGTTTGCAGAGGCATTTGGTGCAGGCAGAGCAGATTTATATCCTTTGTGGATGTTGAGGAATATATTTAAATGAAAGTGTTTTCTTTGGGTTCAGTGTTTGTTTATTATTCCTAATATCTTCCTGGTGTGCAAATGCGATAGCGAGTAATCATCCTGCATGAGCCGCGGACCGCACTGACCGGTTTATGGAAGACAATGAATAGTCAGCGTTGTTTACCTTCCTGCAGTCTGCACTGCACACCTGACTGATGATTACACAGCTAGGCTTTCTAGTTCAGAGGCAGAGGGGTTAATAGGGTGATTGGTTTGTATGGGGAAGGAGTGGCCCCGCTGGCCCGGGTTCCTATTGACTTCTCTATTCATTAACCAGCCGTGAGAAGTCGCTGCCAAAACGCAGATTTATGACCTCCCCGCTCTGCTCTTTAAACTCTGCCAAAAGCCAAAAGTTTTTTTACATTTTGGATCAAGTTTGAAATGATTAACGGACATTAAAACCAAAAATGTCATTTATTGCAGCTTACCAACCATTAGATGTGGCGGCTGCATTCCTTTTCTTTTTTTAGGGTCCCCAACTCTGTTTTTACCTGGTGATCTGGCCAGTAACACACCTCCTGTATTAGTGTCCCCACTCTGGATGAAGGAGCACAGGGGGCACATTTGGGCAGCAGCATTGTCAGTCTAGGGGTGGAGGGGAGTGTTGGATGGACTAGCTACAGGGATCCTCAAACTACGGCTCTCCAGCAGCGCTGTTGTGGAACTACACGTCCCATGAGCCATTGTAAAACTCTGACATTCACAGACATGACTAGGCATGATGGGAATTGTAGTTCCTGAACAGCTGGGGGGCCATAGTTTGAAGACACCAGGACTAGCAGATCTAAATACACTAACAAATTGGAGCCAAACTCCAGCTAATACTTTATTATCAGCTACAGTTTTTCTTTTGGTATAAATGTTTTACATAAATAAATAAAAGATAATCATTGTTTGAGCCCTGGTCTGTGATAAATGGTTTGTCTCATCCTTGTAACTGCAGGAGAATGTGTTCTGTTTAGAAACAACAGACTTGCTGGCTGGATCATCAGATGAAAATAGAAGAAAGAAAGCCTAAAAAATAAAAAAGAGATAAAAGGAGGCGCAAACACCTGGTGCATTACCCATGGGCACCTTTAACCACTTGCCGACCGACGGCGGCAGTCAGCCCCTCACAGGCAAAGTGACGTAGGGGTACGTCGCTAGCCTGTGAGGCTCTAGGGAGCGAGCGCGTGTCGCCGGAGGCGCGCTCCCGCTCGCTCACGGACCCCCCCGCGCGTGTGAGCGGCGGACCCGATGTCCGCCGCTCACTCACGATCGTCCGTTACAGAGGGAGAAAGGCAGGCGGTTAATGTAAACAAAGCCGCCTGTCATTCTCCCCTGTGTAACAGCAGAGATCATACGGTCCTGCTATGTAGGACCGTAGATCTCTGCTGTTACATGAAAAGCCACATCCAATCACAGTTAGAAGCACGCCCCTAGGGACACACTTAACCCCTCCTTCTCTAATAAAGTTAACCCCTTCCCTGCCAGTGTCATTTTTACAGTAACAGTGCATATGTATAGCACTGATTACTGTAGAAATGTCACTGGTACCCCCAAAAGTGTAAAAAATGTCAGTCAAGGGTCCGATCTGTCCACCGCAATGTCGCAGTACCGCAAAAGAAATCGCAGATCGCCGCCATTACTCATTAAAAAAAAAAAAAACAACAAAAATGACAAAAATCTTTCCCTTAGTTAGTAAACGCAATAACTTTTGCACAAACCAATCAAAATACACTTATTGTGATTTTTTTTCACCAAAAATATGTAGCAGAAAACAAATTGGTTTACAATGTTAAATTTTGATTTTTACATTTTTTTTTGGGGGGGAATTTCATATAAAAAATGTGAAAAATATTGCTATTTTTGCAAAATTGTCGCTCTTTTTTTGTTTATAGCGCATGATCAAAAAATCGCACAGGTGATCAAATACCACCAAAAGAAAGCTCTGTTTGTGGGGAAAAAAGGATGTCAATTTCATTTGGGTACAGCGTCGCACGACCACGCAATTGTCCGTTAAAGTCACGCAGTGCCGAATCGCAAAATAGGCCCTGGTCAGGAAGGGGGTAAAATCTTCCGGGGCTTAAGTGGTTAAAAGAGCTCTGAAAACGGGTGCGTGTCTCCTGAAACGCGTCAGCGGTCCAACGATAGGGACGATTACCTCCACATGTGGTGGACTCATTCTATGCGATATATGTTCTTTATGTCTATGAGTATGTTTGTTTTTGGCTTTTTAATAAAAGTTTTAAAGGTGTCCAAGGGTAATGCCCCAGGTGTTTGTGCCTCCTTTTCTCTCTTTTTTATGCACTTCTGATTGGAGTTCCCCGCCTGAGGAGAGCGGCACACTTATTATTCCCATTGGAGTAAGCGCTTGGGTGTTAAAGTTATTAAAAAATAAAACCAATGCAGCCGTCACATCTAAGAGTCGGTAAGCTGCAATATAATAAATGTTTGCTTTTGGGTTTAACCAGTTCTGGACCGGAAGGATTTGCCCCCTTAATGACCAGGCCATATTTTGCGATTCGGCACTGCGTTATTATAACGGACAATTGCACGGTCATGCGACGCTGTACCTAAATTAAATTGATGTCCTTTTTTTCCCCACAAACTGAGCTTTCTTTTAGTGGTATTTGGTCACCTGTGCGATTTTCATTTTTTCCGCTATAAACAAAAAAAGAGCGACAATTCTGAAAAAAAACACAAAAAAAACATTCTGCTATATAACATTCCCCCCCCAAAAAAAATTAAGAATCAAAAATTTTCATCCTTTCAGGTCAATTTGTATTCTGCTACATATTTTTGGTAAATAAAATCGCAATATGTGTATTTTAATTGATTTGCACAAACGTTATAATGTCTATATAATGTCTACAAACTAGGGGAAAGATTTGTGTCATATTTATTTATTTTTTTACTAGTAATGGCAGCGATCAGCGATTTTTAGCCGGACTGCGACATTGCGGCGGACAGTTCGGACCCCTAACTGACATTTTTTACACTCTTTTGGGGGACCAGTGACATTACTACAGTAATCAGTGCTAAAAATATGCACGGTTACTGTACTAATGACACTGACAGGGAAGGGGTTAACCCAAGGGCGATCAAAGGGTTAAATGTGAGCCCAGGGAGTGTTTTCTAACTGTGAGTGGGGTGGGCTTGTGGAATCAACACAGAGACCTGTGATCCTTTTTAGAAGGATCACAGGCGCTCTGTGTTCATTCCAGAGAGAACAACGGTCTGCTGTGTTTACAACAGCAGACTGTCGTTCTCTCTCCATGGGGAGCAAACACGGCCTCCTGCCGTGGATCGGTTTCCCCTCTACCTAATGTGGGCACGAGCGCACCCCCAGGAGCGCTCCAGGGAACCGGCGTACAGGATTGGCGATTCGTGCTGCCGAGCCAGCCTGCCGCTGTATATGTGCGGCGGGCAGTCGGCAGGTAGTTAAGGCAGAATGCACCCAAGGGCGAAAGACTGGGCTACAAGAAATCTGCTTTCCAGGCCTCCATCCCTGTGTCATTCCGGTGCAGCAAGCTGGCGCCCCCTGCTGGTTTGCGCCCTAGGCGACTGCCTGGGTTGCCTTACAGGTAGCCTTGCCTGGGCACATACTGCCCCAAACTGAAGTACCGTCAGGTGCACCGCCCACTGCCCAGCCCAATCTGGCTGTAGCAGCTGTTAGCCTCTCTCAGGCTGCTGGCAGTGGCAATGGACAACACACATCCCCTATGCCTGCAGCTGAACACTGGAGCCTCACACAACCAGGGCGTAACACTTACTGTGCATGGGACTTTCCTCCGCTGCATGGAAATTCCAAGCCTCTAGTTCTTCCCTGTTGGACTACAGAACTTCTTCCCCCTCCAAACCTCCATAACATAGGGTGGGGGGTTTCTGGGGGGCTAAATGTCCAGTGTGAATGGGGCCTTAGAGCTCCATTCACATCTACATGTTCCGGGTACGTTCGCAGAAGTGCATGTTTCTGCTCGCCTTCCTGAAAAACATGGAAAACGCTCTTGCAGTGCCATTTGTTTTCAATAAACTCCAAACGTGGCAAACAAATGCACATTTTGCTGCACGCAAGAAAACGCTGCAAAATGCGTGTAAAAAAAAAAATGCAAAAACAAGAACTTGCCAAAAGGCGCCCAGAGTTACTTACAGAGGCATCTTTGTCAAATGTAATGCAGCCCATTGAAATCAATAGGCTGTCCTATGGGTGCCAGAAATGTGCACAAAAGTATATCGTAAGGTGTGAATGGAGCTTAAAGCGGAGTTCCGCCCCTCCCTCCAAAAATGAAAAGTCAGCGGCTACACACACTGTACACATACTATACCTGCTGATTTTTAATATTAGGTACCTGTCCTGGAGTCCAGCGATGTCGGCACTGCAGCCGATATTTCCATCGGCTGTCGGGTGCTGTCGCCACCTTTGCTGGTCAGTGAACCCGGCCGTGAAGCATAGGAAGGAGGAGGGGGGGCGGAGGGGGCAACTTCTGACATACCTCTCCGCGGCGAGGTCCGACGGAAGTGGGGACAGGGTACCTGTCAAAAACAGGTACCCGCTCCCCCCCAAAAGGAAGGTAACTAGGAGGAAGAAGAGGAGGAGGAGGAAGAGGAGGTGGAGGAGGAAGAGGAAAGGAGGAGGAGGAAGAAGAAAGGAGGAGGAAGATGGGAGGAGGAGAAGGAAGAGGAGGAGTAAGACAAGGAAGAGGGAGAGGAGGGGGAGGAGGA
The DNA here is from genome assembly GCF_965119305.1 of Pelophylax lessonae. Taxonomy (NCBI): domain Eukaryota; kingdom Metazoa; phylum Chordata; class Amphibia; order Anura; family Ranidae; genus Pelophylax; species Pelophylax lessonae. Next base: position 43,872,713 of record NC_138776.1, read on the forward strand.
AGAGAGGAGGAGGAGGAAGAGGAGGAGGAAGAAGAGGAGGAGGAAGAGGAGGAGGAGAAAGAGGAGGAGGAAGAGGAAAGGAGGAGGAGGAAGAGAGGAGGAGGAGAAGGAAGAGGAGGAGTAAGACAAGGAAGAGGGAGGCGGAGGAAGAGGAGGAAGAGAGGAGGAGGAAGAGGAGGGGGAAGAGGAGGAAGAGAGGAGGAGGAGGAAGAGGAGGAGGAGGAAGAAGAGGAGGAGGAGGCAGAGGAAGAGAGGAGGAGGAAGAGGAGGGGGAAGAGGAGGAAGAGAGGAGGAGGAGGAAGAGGAGGAGGAGGAAGAAGAGGAGGAGGAGGCAGAGGAAGAGAGGAGGAGGAAGAGGAGGAAGAGAGGAGGAGGAAGAGGAGTGGGAAGAGGAGGAGGAGGAAGAAGAGGAGGTTAAGTGCAAAGAACACAACACGTTGCTGACATTTTTCAGACACTCCTATTAAAAATTTGTGGGGCCAAAAATGCACAATCCTGCCCCAAGGAAGCTGCAGAATGAGAGAGGAGGAACCAGGGAGGACTAAGCCGGGTAATCTTCAGTTTTTCAGTTTCTCTCTCTGAATTGAACATTGGAAACTCTCTGTGAAAAATGATTGTTCGCTGCGTGACCTTTCTTTTCTTTTTTTGTGATCAGCGATCAAAGAAATAACTGGATGAAAAAAACAAGAACGCCCTTATATTTCCCGGTCCCCAGCGCTGGCCTTGTCACCATGAAGTTGAACTTTTCTTGTGTTCCCGAAAAGTGAACTTCCCTCTGACCACACAGTTCATGAGGTTCTGGTTGGACTTGTGGTCACGTAGGGCCGCTCCAAGCTTGGGGGGGTTCAGGATCCCCCCGCCGGCACTCAGAACACAGGAGCAGGCATCTGAATGCACCAATCCATGCTTCTTTGTTCTACTTTTTTCACTGGAACTGGAACACACTGGAACTGGAACACACTGGAACTAGACATTCCACAGAAAGAGACGCCGCTCAAAAACGACTCGATATAGTCACAGTGTGTATGTGTGACCTCAACCATGGCACTGACGCGTTTTGCCCCTTCCCACCGAGGGCTTGATCAAAGGGGGAATGTAGTCAGTGCGAAACGCGTCGGGCGTAGCTGTAGGCCACCCATACACACACACTGTGACTATATCGGGTCGGTTTTCAGCAGCGTCTCTTCCTTGGTAGACCTCTCCACTGACCCGTGCAGGCAGATCAGTGACAGGCAGCTGGCTGCATAGACTTGCATGGATCTCTGTATGTGCATCAATGGGCGTCTAATCCACAGACATGTGCTGCAGTGTGATCCATACATCAGACCACCATGGATGTGGCGGGTGTCATCAGTTGGAGAGGACGGAGATCAGCGACCTTCCATTCATTGATCTCCCCTACCTCCAAAAAACCTGGAAGCAAGGCGTATAATGTCACTTCCAGTTTCAGGTATCACTTTCCATGTCCTTTGTGGCCAGGAAAGAAGCTAACAGAGCCCAATCTGTGCTCCATTAGCTTCATTGGAGGGCAGATGAGACATCAGGGATCTAATATACTCCTGATGTCTCATTATAGAGAACATGTCACAAAGGGCTAATCCACACTAGCTTGGCTCTCTGAAGAGTGATCAGTGTTCAGATTGCTTTTCAGAGACAGGAGGGGAAGGAGCACTGCGGTGCCTCCTCACTGCCTGCTTTAACCCCTGGAACCCCTGCACTTGTGCGCTACAATCATGATTTCTGGTCCCCTCTGCTGGATATCAATAAAGTTTTTGTGAAAAAAATAAATAAATGGGTAATATATTGCATTTGTGAGCCCTAAAATGTTACTGTTTTGTACTGAAAATTTGGGCTTGATAACCCATTATACAAATATTGAGTGATATAAAAAAAACTGAAACTGCTGAACCGGCTGAAATTTGGACCATCTATGGCCGGCCTTAGACTGAGAACATCTAGTGGGGAAGAAAAGGTACTGCAGGAGACGGCTCCAGATTGAAGGTGAGTATTGCAGCCAAACCTAAGCAGGCAAGGAGATTGAAAGACTCTCACTCTCCATCATTCCTAACAATGGCTCAAATGAAGGCTGAGCTTTTTTCTGGCAGGAGATAAATTATCTGAAGTCATACATTTATCATCAGTACCTTGTTGTTCCTTTTTGATGGCAATCCCCCAATCAGATCTCCTCTCATAATATCTTTCTGGAAAGGATCCGGATTTCATAAGCCGCCAACAATAAAATTCCTGTTTTTTCTGCATGTGAGATTAATTCTCTGCCAAGGACATGAGAAGACAGATATAGGAATGTGCCAGGTCTGCCACCCGCACCTTCTACACAGACAGCATGTATGAGGCAGCATGCAGTACTCTGCAGAGGTCCCTGCACCCCCCACATCCCTCCCCCCAGAGTCCCTGCACCCCTCCATCAGTGTCCCTGTACCCCTCCATCAGTGTCCCTGCACCCCTCCATCAGTGTCCCTGCACCCCACACCCTCCCCCCAGTGTCCACCCCTCCATCAGTGTCCCTGTACCCCTCCATCAGTGTCCCTGCACCCCTCCATCAGTGTCCCTGCACCCCTCCATCAGTGTCACTGTACCCCACACCCTCCCCCCAGTGTCCACCCCTCCATCAGTGTCACTGTATCCCACACCCTCCCCCCAGTGTCCACCCCTCCATCAGTGTCACTGTACCCCACACCCTCCCCCCAGTGTCCACCCCTCCATCAGTGTCACTGTATCCCACACCCTCCCCCCAGTGTCCACCCCTCCATCAGTGTCACTGTACCCCACATCCTTCCCCCCTCCGTGTCCACCCCTCCATCAGTGTCACTGTACCCCACACCCTCCCCCCAGTGTCCACCCCTCCATCAGTGTCACTGTACCCCACACCCTCCCCCCAGTGTCCACCCCTCCATCAGTGTCACTGTATCCCACACCCTCCCCCCAGTGTCCACCCCTCCATCAGTGTCACTGTACCCCACATCCTCCCCCCCGTGTCCACCCCTCCATCAGTGTCACTGTACCCCACACCCTCCCCCCGGTGTCCACCCCTCCATCAGTGTCACTGTGTCCCACACCCTCCCCCCAGTGTCCACCCCTCCATCAGTGTCACTGTACCCCACATCCTCCCCCCAGTGTCCACCCCTCCATCAGTGTCCCTGTACCCCTCCATCAGTGTCCCTTTACCCCTCCATCAGTGTCCCTGTACTCCACACCAGTGTTAATTTAGTCGACTAAAACCGACTAAAACGTTTTCGTCGACTAAATTAACACAATTTTAGTCAACTAAAATACGACTAAAACTAAAACAATTCAGATGACTAAAATACGACTAAAACTAAAATGGCATTTTAGTCAAAAGACTATAACTAAAACTAAATCGAAATTTGCTGCCAAAATTAAACACTGGTGCATGCTCAAAGCTTAATACCATAAATAATAACATATTAGATTTTTCACTCCAGGACCAGCAGTAGTATATAATGAGTTTGGAAATTGTAGAGAAATGCTTAAATAATGCATTACAAATTACAATTGAACTACACCCATTTGATTATAGATGACTAAAATGAGTTTTAGTCGACTAAAATGTAGGACGTTTTAGTTGACTAAAATGTACTGGAGTTTTAGTCGACTAAATACGACTAAAACTAAAACACTTGCAGAAGACTAAAATGGGACTAAAACTAAAATGCCATTTTAGTCCTAAGACTAAGACTAAAACTAAATTGAAATTTGCTACCAAAATTAACACTGCTCCACACCCTCCCCATCAGTGTCCCTGCACCCCTCCATCAGTATCCCTGCACCCCACACCCTCCCCACCAGTGTCCTTGCTCCCCTCTATCACTGTCCCTGCACGCCTCCTTCACTGTCCCTTCACCCCTATATCACTGTCCCGGCGCTGCTTCATCAGTGTCCCTTTCCCTCTCCATCAGTGTCCCTGCACCCCTCCTTCAGTGTCCATGCACCCCTCCATCACTGTCGCTGCACTGCTCCATAATTGTCCCTGCACCGCTCCATCAGTGTCCCTGCACCTCTCCATCACTGTCTGTGCACTACTCCATTAGTGTCCCTGCACCCCTCCATCACCGTCCCTGCACCCCTCCATCATAGTCCCTGCACTGCTCCATAAATGTCCCTGCACCCCTCCATCAGTGTCCCTGCGTCCCTCCATCACTGTCCCTGCACTGCTCCATGAATGTCCCTGCACCCATCCATCAGTGTCCCTGCGCCCCTCCATCACTGTCCCTGCACTGCTCAATTAGTGTCCATGCACCCCTCCATCACAGTCCCTGCACCCTTCCATCACTGTCCTGCAACTGCTCCATTAGTGTCCCTGCACCCCTCCATCACCATCCCTGCACCCCTCTATCATAGTCCCTGCACTGCTCCATAAATGTCCCCACACCCCTCCATCAATGTCCCTGCCTGCACCCCTCTGTCAGTGTCCCTGCACCCCTCCATCACTGTCCCTGCACCCATTTCATCAGTGTCCCCAGAACTCCTCCATCAATGTCCCCGCAACCCTCCATCAGTGTCCCTGCACCCCTCCATCAGTGTCCCTGCGCTGCTCTATCAGTGTCCCTGCACCCCTTCATCACTGTCCCTGCACCCCTTTATCAGTGTCCCTGCACTGCTCCATCAGTGTCCCTGCACCCCTTCATCACTGTCCCTGCACCCCTTTATCAGTGTCCCTGCACCCCTCCATCCCTGTCCATGCACCCCTCCATCACTGTCCCTGCAATGTTCCATCAATGTCCCTGTACCCCTCCAATAACATCTCTACAACCCTCCATCAGTGTCCCCACACCCCCTCCATCAGTGTCCCCACACAAATCCCCCCTCCCCCTATCAATGTGCCCCACACCCTCCATCTGTGTCTCTGCATGTTTAGCCTATGAAAAAATTAACAAATCTCTCCATCCACACAAATGATGTGGATAGACCCCCTGCACGGGTTTGGTATTCTGGCAGCCGAGAGCGCTGTAAGGTCAGCTTCACCTTAGATGGTCACTCCACCCAAATGTGACATTCAGTTATAGCTGGAGCTCTTTTCCTCTCCTCCTTGGGGTCTCAGGTGTTCTCCCCCATGTATGGGTGTTCAAGCCCCCATTACCTTCCCCATAATAAAATAATATATATAGTGCCTTGTGAAAGTATTCAGCCCCCTTGAACTTTGCGACCTTTTGCCACATTTCAGGCTTCAAACATAAAGATATAAAACTGTAATTTTTTTTTGTGAAGAATCAACAACAAGTGGGACACAATCATGAAGTGGAACGAAATTTATTGGATATTTCAAACTTTGTTAACAAATAAAAAACTGAAAAATTGGGCGTGCAAAATTATTCAGCCCCTTTACTTTCAGTGCAGCAAACTCTCTCCAGAAGTTCAGTGAGGATCTCTGAATGATCCAATGTTGACCTAAATGACTAATGATGATAAATAGAATCCACCTGTGTGTAATCAAGTCTCCGTATAAATGCACCTGCACTGTGATAGTCTCAGAGGTCCGTTTAAAGCGCAGAGAGCATCATGAAGAACAAGGAACACACCAGGCAGGTCTGAGATACTGTTGTGGAGAAGTTTAAAGCTGGATTTGGATACAAAAATATTTCCCAAGCTTTAAACATCCCAAGGAGCACTGTGCAAGCGATAATATTGAAATGGAAGGAGTATCAGACCACTGCAAATCTACGAAGACCTGGCCGTCCCTCTAAACTTTCAGCTCATACAAGGAGAAGACTGATCAGAGATGCAGCCAAGAGCCCCATGATCACTCTGGATGACCTGCAGAGATCTACAGCTGAGGTGGGAGACTCTGTCCATAGGACAACAATCAGTCGTATACTGCACAAATCTGGCCTTTATGGAAAAGTGGCAAGAAGACAGCCATTTCTTAAAGATATCCATAAAAAGTGTCATTTAAAGTTTGCCACAAGCCACCTGGGAGACACCAAACATGTGGAGAAGGTGCTCTGGTCAGATGAAACCAAAATCAAACTTTTTGGCAACAATGCAAAACTTTATGTTTGGCGTAAAAGCAACACAGCTCATCACCCTGAACACACCATCCCCACTGTCAAACATGGTGGTGGCAGCATCATGGTTTGGGCCTGCTTTTCTTCAGCAGGGACAGGGAAGATGGTTAAAATTGATGGGAAGATGGATGGAGCCAAATACAGGACCATTCTGGAAGAAAACCTGATGGAGTCTGCAAAAGACCTGAGACTGGGACAGAGATTTGTCTTCCAACAAGACAATGATCCAAAACATAAAGCAAAATCTACAATGGAATGGTTCACAAATAAACATATCCAGGTGTTAGAATGGCCAAGTCAAAGTCCAGACCTGAATGCAATCGAGAATCTGTGGAAAGAACTGAAAACTGCTGTTCACAAACGCTCTCCATCCAACCTCACTGAGCTCGAGCTGTTTTGCAAGGAGGAATGGGCAAAAATTTCAGTCTCTCGATGTGCAAAACTGATAGAGACATACCCCAAGCGACTTACAGCTGTAATCGCAGCAAAAGGTGGCGCTACAAAGAATTACCTTAAGGGGGCTGAATAATTTTGCACGCCAAATTTTTCAGTTTTTTATTTGTTAAAAAAGTTTGAAATATCTAAAAAAATGTGTTCCACTTTATGATTGTGTCCCACTTGTTGTTGATTCTTTTTAAAAAAAATTACAGTTTTATATCTTTATGTTTGAGACCCGGTTCACACTTCTGCGAGTGCGGGGTTCGCATGTAATGTCGGAGCGCACTGCTCCGACATTACATGCAATCAGCTGTGCGGTGCGAGTTTAGCCATACAGTTTGTATGGCTAAATTCGCATCGCACCCGGTGCAAACACGCACAGGAGGCATTTTTGCAGCCGCATCAGGATCGGATCGCACAGCGGTTCACACTTGTGCGATCCCATCCTGTGCGAACTGCACGATCGCACTGCGATATGCGATCAAACTGGGGGTGTCGTTAAGATTACATTGACACCCCCAGCGTATCGCATATGGCAGTGTGAACTGCCGGGGGTGCGTGTGCGATGCGGGAAAAGGCTGCGAATTCGCAGCCTTCCCGCATCGCATATATGTGAACCGAGCCTGAAGCCTGAAATGTGGCAAAAGGTTGAAAAGTTCAAGGGGGCCGAATACTTTTGCAAGGCACTGTATAATGTACATATCCGGAAACTCCGTCCCTGAGAGATACAAGAGACTATCAGAGGGTTTGACTCTCCAGCATTCACCAAAACCTGAAATATAATTTGAGCGGAGTGACCCTTTAGCTGAATGCAATGTCTACTCCTTTACTGGAGTCCTCGTGCCTGTGTAAGTTCCTAGTCATCATCTCTTCCAAGTAAATCAATATGGAGATCAGAGACAGCCAGGCAACCGGCATCTTCAGAAGGAGGTCAGCAGTAGCAGAGCAGTTTCCCTCGCAGAGCCCAGTCATACCTGTTTATACAATGAAGGGTTAATGGATGGAATGGTCGGCAGGTGACAGGTTTCCCCTGAGGAGGTTTTCTGTTCACACCAAGAGAATGGCAGACCCCATGAAAGCAGCAATCCTCCTCCTCTTCATAGTTCCACTTCCTTCCAATTCACAAAAAGACAAAGGTACAACGAAGCCCCCTCCATACTTCATGACAGTATATGGCAGCCCCATCACTAAATCTCATTATACTAAGGGACACTTCACACTGCATGCCGTCCAGGGAGGGTTTTTTCTGCATCAAAAACACATGGAAAGAAGGTTAAATGGGTTTTTAATGGCATAGATCACACCAGTGCGCTCAGTTCCAGTGCGTTCCAGTTCCAGTGAGCTCAGTTCCAGTGCGTTCCAGTTCCAGTGCGCTCAGTTCCAGTGCATTCCAGTTCCAGTGCGCTCAGTTCCAGTGCATTCCAGTTCCAGAGAAAAAAGTAGAACAAGGAAGCAAAAGTAGCTGCATTTTTTCTGCACTGCACTGCACTTTGCTGGAATGCTGTAAAACGCATAAAAAATGCACTGGAGTGGTTAGAAATTCTGCCTTGCAACACTGGCGTTGTGGATTCGAATCCCCTAACTACCTACAACTCTCTCTGTGGTTCTATATAACAAGCAACAATAATATCTCTCCCCCACAAAAAAAAAATATATATATATATGTTTGAAAAAAAAATGCACTGGAACGCACTGGATGTCCTTATTTAAGGTTTAGAAAAAATAGAGGGAAAAAATTCACTGAACTGCATCAAAAACACACATGAAATGCATTGTTTTCAGTGTTGCACAGGGAGTGCATTGTTTTTAGTGCCGCGCATGGAGTGCGTTGTTTTCAGTGCCGCACATGGAATGCATTGTTTTCAGTGCTGCACAGTGCATTGTTTTCAGTTATGCACATGGAGTGCATTGTTTTTACTGCTGCACATGGAGTGCATTGTTTTCACTGCTGCACATGGAGTGCATTGTTTTCACTGCTGCACATGGAGTGCATTGTTTTCAGTGCCGCACATGGAGTGCATTGTTTTCAGTGCCACACAGGAGTGCATTGTTTTCAGTGCCACACATGGAATGCATTGTTTTCACTGCTGCACATGGAGTGCATTGTTTTCAGTGCCGCACAAACAATGCAATCCCTGTACGGCACTGAAAACAATGCATTGCCTGTGCATCACTGAATAGAATGCACTCCGTGTGTGGCACTGAAAACAATGCACTACGTGTGCGGGACTGAAAACAATGTACTCCCTGTGCATCACTGAAAACAATGCACTCCCTGTGCATCACTGAATACAATGCACTCCCTGTGCGGCACTGAAAACAATGCACTCCGTGTGCGGTACTGAAAACAATGCACTTCGTGTGCGGCACTGAAAACAATGCACTTCCTGTGCATCACTGAAAACAATGTACTCCCTGTGCGGCACTGAAAACATTGTACTCCCTGTGTGGCACTGAAAACAATGCACTCCGTGTGCGGCACTGAAAACAATGCACTCCATGTGCGGCACTGAAAACAATGCACTCCATGTGCGGCACTGAAAACAATGCACTCCCTGTGCATCACTGAAAACAATGCATTCCAAGTGCAGCACTGAAAACAATGCACTACGTGTGCGGCACTGAAAACAATGCACTACGTGTGCGGCACTGAATACAATGCACTCCGTTTGCGGCACTAAAAACAATGCACTCTGTGAGCGGCACTGAAAACAATGTACTCCCTGTGCGCCACACTGAAAACAATGCACTCTATGTGCATCACTGAAAACAATGCACTCCGTGTGCGGCACTGAAAACAATGCACTCCCTGTACGGCACTGAATACAATGCACTCCGTGTGCGGCACTGAATACAATGTACTCCGTGTTCGGTACTGAAAACAATGTACTCCCTGTGCGGCACTGAAAACATTGTACTCCCTGTGTGGCACTGAAAACAATGCGCTCCGTGTGCGGCACTGAAAACAATGTACTCCCTGTGCGGCACTGAAAACAATGTACTCCCTGTGCAGCACTGGAAACAATGCACTCCCTGTGTAGCACTGAAAACAATGCACTTCCTGTGCGGCACTGAAAAAAATGCACTCCCTGTGTGGCACTGAAAACAATGCACTCCGTGTGCGGCACTGAAAACAATGTACTCCCTGTGCGGCACTGAAAACAATGCACTCCCTGTGCATCACTGAAAACAATGCACTCCTTGTGCGGCACTGAAAACAATGTACTCCCTGTGCGGTACTGAAAACAATGTACTCCCTGTGCGTCACTGAAAACAATGCACTCCCTGTGCGGCACTGAAAACAATGCACTCCATGTGTGGCACTGAAAACAATGCACTCCCTGTGCGGCACTGAAAACAATGCACTCCCTGTGTAGCACTGAAAACAATGCACTCCCTGTGCGTCACTCCCTGTGCGTCACTGAAAACAATACACTCCCTGTATGTGGCACTCCTCTGACTATCCTATGAGGCTGCAGGACCCCCTCAGTTTGGTGTGTATTGCTAGAGAGTTTTTGTTTTTTCTTCGGAGGGTGCATGTGATCAGCACAGGGCCAATCAGCACTGTCCAGACAGAGGGTCAGGGGTCCTGCAGCCTCATAGGCAGTTGGCGGCCTGTCTATAGGGGGATCAGGGGTGCCGCCCCCCCCCCCCCCCCATCTGTGGGCAGAGAAAAAAAAGATTAAAAAAAATTCAATTTTCAGCCCACTAGGGGCGCCGGACCTAGTGGTGGGTATGGGGGGGGGGGGATTTTTAACCCCACGTGTGACGGGCAGAGGCGCCGATTGGCGGCCTTCTGGGGGTCATTGGGGCGCCACTTTAGTGATGTCCTGCTTGTGATTGGTCCAGACTCCAGCCTGGACCAATCACACAGGAAGACATCCCGGGACCTGGTGACGTGACCGAGAGAGCCGGCGCCGAGAAAGCAGAGAAGAGAGCCGCGTGAGGAGTCGGAACTCGGAGTCGGGACTCGGAAGTCAGAAGAAGAGTGTGAGAAGAACGTTCGTCTCCAGGCAGTGAGTGACCAGTCTCCGTCCCCACTTCTTCTCAGAGTCCGCAGGAGCAGACAGTGAGTAGTCCCACTCCCGCACTCAGCAGCAGCAGCAGACCGTCCGTGAGTGAGGTAAGTGATGCCTCAGGGAGGGGCTCGGCCCGCACACTGCTTTGAAGGGGGCACGCACGCTGGTCTCTGCATTGAAAGGGGGCACGCTGGTCTCTGCATTGAAAGGGGGCACGCTGGTCTCTCTGCATTGAAAGGGGGCACGCTGGTCTCTGCATTGAAAGGGGACACGCTGGTCACTGCATTAAAAGGGGGCACGCTGGTCTCTGCATTGAAAGGGGGCACGCTGGTCTCTGCATTGAAAGGGGACACGCTGGTCTCTGCATTGAAAGGGGGCACGCTGGTCTCCCTGCATTGAAAGGGGGGCATGCTGATCATTCTGCATTGAAAGGGGGGCACGCTGGTCTCTCTGCATTGAAAGGGGGCATGCTGGTCTCTCTGCATTGAAGGGGGCACGCTTGTCTCTCTGCATTGAAAGGGGGCACGCTGGTCTCTCTGCATTGAAGGGGGCACGCTGGTCACTGCATTGAAAGGGGGCACGCTGGTCTCTCTGCATTGAAAGGGGGCACGCTGGTCTCTCTGCATTGAAAGGGGGCACGCTGGTCTCTCTGCATTGAAAGGGGGCACGCTGGTCTCTGCATTGAAGGGGGCACGCTGGTCTCTCTGCATTGAAAGGGGGCACGCTGGTCTCTGCATTGAAAGGGGGCACGCTGGTCTCTGCATTGAAGGGGGCACGCTGGTCTCTCTGCATTGAAAGGGGGCACGCTGGTCTCTCTGCATTGAAAGGGGGCACGCTGGTCTCTCTGCATTGAAAAGGGGCATGCTGGTCTCTGCATTGAAAGGGGGCACGCTGGTCTCTCTGCATTGAAAGGGGGCACGCTGGTCTCTCTGCATTGAAAAGGGGCATGCTGGTCTCTGCATTGAAAGGGGGCACGCTGGTCTCTGCATTGAAAGGGTACACGCTGGTCTCTCTGCATTGAAGGGGGCACGCTGGTCTCTCTGCATTGAAGGGGGCACGCTGGTCTCTCTGCATTGAAGGGGGCACACTGGTCTCTCTGCATTGAAAGGGGGCACGCTGGTCTCTCTGCATTGAAAGGGGGCACGCTGGTCTCTGCATTGAAAGGGGGCACGCTGGTCTCTGCATTGAAAGGGGGCACGCTGGTCTCTGCATTGAAAGGGTACACGCTGGTCTCTCTGCATTGAAGGGGGCACGCTGGTCTCTCTGCATTGAAGGGGGCACGCTGGTCTCTCTGCATTGAAGGGGGCACACTGGTCTCTCTGCATTGAAAGGGGGCACGCTGGTCTCTCTGCATTGAAGGGGGCACGCTGGTCACTGCATTGAAAGGGGGCACGCTGGTCTCTCTGCATTGAAAGGGGACACGCTGGTCTCTCTGCATTGAAAGGGGGCACGCTGGTCTCTCTGCATTGAAAGGGGGCACGCTGGTCTCTCTGCATTGAAAGGGGGCACGATGATCTCTCTGCATTGAAAGGGGGCACGCTGGTTTCTCTGCATTGAAAGGGGGCACGCTGGTCTCTGCATTGAAAGGGGGCACGCTGGTCTCTCTGCATTGAAGGGGGCACGCTGGTCACTGCATTGAAAGGGGGCACGCTGGTCTCTCTGCATTGAAAGGGGGCACGCTGGTCTCTCTGCATTGAAAGGGGGCACGCTGATCTCTGTGCATTGAAAGGGGGCACGCTGGTCTCTCTGCATTGAAAGGGGGCACGCTGGTCACTCTGCATTGAAAGGGGGCACGATGATCTCTCTGCATTGAAAGGGGACACGCTGGTCACTGCATTGAAAGGGGGCACGCTGGTCTCTGCATTGAAAGGGGGCACGCTGGTCTCTGCATTGAAAGGGGACACGCTGGTCTCTGCATTGAAGGGGGCACGCTGGTCTCTCTGCATTGAAGGGGGCACGCTGGTCTCTCTGCATTGAAGGGGGCACACTGGTCTCTCTGCATTGAAAGGGGGCACGCTGGTCTCTCTGCATTGAAGGGGGCACGCTGGTCACTGCATTGAAAGGGGGCACGCTGGTCTCTCTGCATTGAAAGGGGACACGCTGGTCTCTCTGCATTGAAAGGGGGCACGCTGGTCTCTCTGCATTGAAAGGGGGCACGCTGGTCTCTCTGCATTGAAAGGGGGCACGATTATCTCTCTGCATTGAAAGGGGGCACGCTGGTTTCTCTGCATTGAAAGGGGGCACGCTGGTCTCTGCACTGAAAGGGGGCACGCTGGTCTCTCTGCATTGAAGGGGGCACGCTGGTCACTGCATTGAAAGGGGGCACGCTGGTCTCTCTGCATTGAAAGGGGGCACGCTGGTCTCTCTGCATTGAAAGGGGGCACGCTGATCTCTGTGCATTGAAAGGGGGCACGCTGGTCTCTCTGCATTGAAAGGGGGCACGCTGGTCACTCTGCATTGAAAGGGGGCACGATGATCTCTCTGCATTGAAAGGGGACACGCTGGTCACTGCATTGAAAGGGGGCACGCTGGTCTCTGCATTGAAAGGGGGCACGCTGGTCTCTGCATTGAAAGGGGACACGCTGGTCTCTGCATTGAAGGGGGCACGCTGGTCTCTCTGCATTGAAGGGGGCACGCTGGTCTCTCTGCATTGAAGGGGGCACACTGGTCTCTCTGCATTGAAAGGGGGCACGCTGGTCTCTCTGCATTGAAGGGGGCACGCTGGTCACTGCATTGAAGGGGGCACGCTGGTCACTGCATTGAAAGGGGGCACGCTGGTCTCTCTGCATTGAAAGGGGACACGCTGGTCTCTCTGCATTGAAAGGGGGCACGCTGGTCTCTCTGCATTGAAAGGGGGCACGCTGGTCTCTCTGCATTGAAAGGGGGCACGATTATCTCTCTGCATTGAAAGGGGGCACGCTGGTTTCTCTGCATTGAAAGGGGGCACGCTGGTCTCTGCACTGAAAGGGGGCACGCTGGTCTCTCTGCATTGAAGGGGGCACGCTGGTCACTGCATTGAAAGGGGGCACGCTGGTCTCTCTGCATTGAAAGGGGGCACGCTGGTCTCTCTGCATTGAAAGGGGGCACGCTGATCTCTGTGCATTGAAAGGGGGCACGCTGGTCTCTCTGCATTGAAAGGGGGCACGCTGGTCACTCTGCATTGAAAGGGGGCACGATGATCTCTCTGCATTGAAAGGGGACACACTGGTCACTGCATTGAAAGGGGGCACGCTGGTCTCTGCATTGAAAGGGGGCACGCTGGTCTCTGCATTGAAAGGGGACACGCTGGTCTCTGCATTGAAAGGGGGCATGCTGGTCTCCCTGCATTGAAAGGGGGGCATGCTGATCATTCTGCATTGAAAGGGGGGCACGCTGGTCTCTCTGCATTGAAAGGGGGCATGCTGGTCTCTCTGCATTGAAGGGGGCACGCTTGTCTCTCTGCATTGAAAGGGGGCACGCTGGTCTCTCTGCATTGAAGGAGGCACGCTGGTCACTGCATTGAAAGGGGGCACGCTGGTCTCTCTGCATTGAAAGGGGGCACGCTGGTCTCTCTGCATTGGAAGGGGGCACGCTGGTCTCTCTGCATTGAAAGGGGGCACGCTGGTCTCTGCATTGAAAGGGGGCACGCTGGTCTCTGCATTGAAGGGGGCACGCTGGTCTCTCTGCATTGAAAGGGGGCACGCTGGTCTCTCTGCATTGAAAGGGGGCACGCTGGTCTCTCTGCATTGAAAAGGGGCATGCTGGTCTCTGCATTGAAAGGGGGCACGCTGGTCTCTGCATTGAAAGGGGGCACGCTGGTCTCTGCATTGAAAGGGTACACGCTGGTCTCTCTGCATTGAAGGGGGCACGCTGGTCTCTCTGCATTGAAGGGGGCACGCTGGTCTCTCTGCATTGAAAGGGGGCACGCTGGTCTCTCTGCATTGAAGGGGGCACGCTGGTCACTGCATTGAAAGGGGGCACGCTGGTCTCTCTGCATTGAAGGGGGCACGCTGGTCACTGCATTGAAAGGGGGCACGCTGGTCTCTCTGCATTGAAAGGGGACACGCTGGTCTCTCTGCATTGAAAGGGGGCACGCTGGTCTCTCTGCATTGAAAGGGGGCACGATGATCTCTCTGCATTGAAGGGGGCACGCTGGTCTCTCTGCATTGAAAGGGGGCACGCTGGTCTCTCTGCATTGAAGGGGGCACGCTGGTCTCTCTGCATTGAAGGGGGCACGCTGGTCACTGCATTGAAAGGGGGCACGCTGGTCACTGCATTGAAAGGGGGCACGCTGGTCTCTCTGCATTGAAAGGGGGCACGCTGGTCTCTGCATTGAAAGGGGGCACGCTGGTCTCTCTGCATTGAAAGGGGGCACGCTGATCTCTCTGCATTGAAAGGGGGCACGCTGGTCTCTCTGCATTGAAAGGGGGCACACTGGTCTCTCTGCATTGAAAGGGGGCACGCTGGTCACTGCATTGAAAGGGGGCACGCTGGTCTCTCTGCATTGAAAGGGGGCACGCTGGTCTCTGCATTGAAAGGGGGCACGCTGGTCTCTGCATTGAAGGGGGCACGCTGGTCTCTCTGCATTGAAAGGGGGCACGCTGGTCTCTCTGCATTGAAAGGGGGCACGCTGGTCTCTCTGCATTGAAAAGGGGCATGCTGGTCTCTGCATTGAAAGGGGGCACGCTGGTCTCTGCATTGAAAGGGGGCACGCTGGTCTCTGCATTGAAAGGGTACACGCTGGTCTCTCTGCATTGAAGGGGGCACGCTGGTCTCTCTGCATTGAAGGGGGCACGCTGGTCTCTCTGCATTGAAAGGGGGCACGCTGGTCTCTCTGCATTGAAGGGGGCACGCTGGTCACTGCATTGAAAGGGGGCACGCTGGTCTCTCTGCATTGAAGGGGGCACGCTGGTCACTGCATTGAAAGGGGGCACGCTGGTCTCTCTGCATTGAAAGGGGACACGCTGGTCTCTCTGCATTGAAAGGGGGCACGCTGGTCTCTCTGCATTGAAAGGGGGCACGATGATCTCTCTGCATTGAAGGGGGCACGCTGGTCTCTCTGCATTGAAAGGGGGCACGCTGGTCTCTCTGCATTGAAGGGGGCACGCTGGTCTCTCTGCATTGAAGGGGGCACGCTGGTCACTGCATTGAAAGGGGGCACGCTGGTCACTGCATTGAAAGGGGGCACGCTGGTCTCTCTGCATTGAAAGGGGGCACGCTGGTCTCTGCATTGAAAGGGGGCACGCTGGTCTCTCTGCATTGAAAGGGGGCACACTGGTCTCTCTGCATTGAAAGGGGGCACGCTGGTCACTGCATTGAAAGGGGGCACGCTGGTCTCTCTGCATTGAAGGGGGCACGCTGGTCTCTCTGCATTGAAGGGGGCACGCTGGTCTCTCTGCATTGAATGGGGGCACGCTGGTCTTTCTGCATTGAAAGGGGGCACACTATACCTTAATTACTGAAGGCCCCTTTCACACTTTTGCGACCTCAAAGTCACGCAAGTTTTTTACATCGTTTTTTGCCACAAAGCAATGCCTATTACATTTTTCTGTTTGCGCCCCCCCCCCCCCCCCCAAAAAGTTTGAGCACCAGCCGCCACTGCTCATAGGATAGGCAGAGGAGAATGAAAACTCTGCCTACATGTTGTAACCAGACGCTGGTAGAAGTCACATGACTGCTATATACTGCTGATGGGAGAATAGTGAATGCAGGCTGCTGGGTTTAGTAACATTGTATGTGACCATGGCCCCCCTGCCCACAGAGGTGCTGCCCCGGTTAGTAAAGGGTTAATCATTATCTCCTGGCAATGTGGGGACAATCAATCCCGCCAAAGAGGGGAAAGAAAGGGGTTAATAATGACTCATGGCAGGGAAGGGGTTAACTATCCAGGCTCGGTAGAGGGCAAGGGGCGGGGTCGGGGCGGGGTCAGGGCGCCCTGTGGTTGCCGAATGAGGTTCTGGGAGTTGCAGTTATAGTGATTCCGCTCAGTGATTGGATGGTGTTCCGGCCAATGTCTGTCTCGTCCTCCCGGGGGTGTGACTTTCGGAGAGGGGCGGGGCCGCTCAGTCTGGAGCGCAGAGAGGAGAGATTCGGAGCAGTGTGCGGGAGATCGGGGAGCGGGAGCTGGATGATCGGTGAGTGCCGGCGGGGGAGCGGAGCCCGGGTGGAGGGTGATGGGGTGGCAGTGTACGGGGATGGAGGGTGATGGGGTGGCAGTGTACGGGGATGGAGGGTGATGGGGTGGCAGTGTACAGTGATGGAGGGTGATGGGGTGGCAGTGTGCGGGGATGGAGGGTGATGGGGTGGCAGTGTGCGGGGATGGAGGGTGATGGGGTGGCAGTGTACGGGGATGGAGGGTGATGGGGTGGCAGTGTACTGGGATGGAGGGTGATGGGGTGGCAGTGTACGGGGATTAAAGGGGATGGGGTGGCAGTGTACGGGGATTGAAGGGGATGGGGTGGCAGTGTACGGGGATTGAAGGGGATGGGGTGGCAGTGTGCGGGGATGGGGTGGCAGTGTACGGGGATGGAGGGTGATGGGGTGGCAGTGTGCGGGGATGGAGGGTGATGGGGTGGCAGTGTACGGGGATGGAGGGTGATGGGGTGGCAGTGTACTGGGATGGAGGGTGATGGGGTGGCAGTGTACGGGGATTGAAGGGGATGGGGTGGCAGTGTACGGGGATTGAAGGGGATGGGGTGGCAGTGTGCGGGGATGGGGTGGCAGTGTACGGGGATGGAGGGTGATGGGGTGGCAGTGTACGGGGATGGAGGGTGATGTGGTGGCAGTGTGCAGGGATGGAGGGTAATGGGGTGGCAGTGTACGGGGATGGAGGGTGATGGGGTGGCAGTGTGCGGGGATGGAGGGTGATGGGGTGGCAGTGTGCGGGGATGGAGGGTGATGGGGTGGCAGTGTACGGGGATGGAGGGTGATGGGGTGGCAGTGATGGGGTGGCAGTGTACGGGGATGGAGGGTGATGGGGTGGCAGTGTACGGGGATGGAGTGGCTGGCAGTGTGGTGGTACTTTGGGAGAAGCTTGGTCAGGCTGTGGGTGAGGGGAGGGGGGGGGGTGTTGGTGCTGTGATGGATGGGGTGGCAGTGTGCAGGGATGGAGGGTAATGGGGTGGCAGTGTATGGGGATGGATGGGTGGCAGTGTACGGGGATGGAGGGTGATGGGGTGGCAGTGTACGGGGATTGAAGGGGATGGGGTGGCAGTGTACGGGGATGGAGGGTGATGTGGTGGCAGTGTGCAGGGATGGAGGGTAATGGGGTGGCAGTGTGCAGGGATGGAGGGTAATGGGGTGGCAGTGTACGGGGATGGAGGGTAATGGGGTGGCAGTGTACGGGGATGGAGGGTGATGGGGTGGCAGTGTACGGGGATGGAGGGTGATGGGGTGGCAGTGTACGGGGCTGGAGGGTGATGGGGTGGCAGTGTACGGGGATGGAGGGTGATGGGGTGGCAGTGTACGGGGATGGAGGGTGATGGGGTGGCAGTGTACGGGGATGGAGGGTGATGGGGTGGCAGTGTACGGGGCTGGAGGGTGATGGGGTGACAGTGTACGGGAATGGAGGGTGATGGGGTGGCAGTGTGCAGGGATGGAGGGTAATGGGGTGGCAGTGTACGGGGATGGAGGGTGATGGGGTGGCAGTGTACGGGGCTGGAGGGTGATGGGGTGGCAGTGTACGGGGATGGAGGGTGATGGGGTGGCAGTGTACGGGGATGGAGGGTGATGGGGTGGCAGTGTACGGGGCTGGAGGGTGATGGGGTGACAGTGTACGGGAATGGAGGGTGATGGGGTGGCAGTGTGCGGGGCTGGAGGGTGATGGAGTGGCAGTGTAAGGGGATGGAGTGGCTGGCAGTGTGTGGCGGTACTCTGGGAGAAGCTCGGTCAGGCTGTGGGTGAGGGTGGGGGGATGGGGTTGGTTCAGTGTTGTGATGGGGTGGCAGTGTGCGGGGATGGAGGGTGATGGGGTGGCAGTGTGCGGGGATGGAGGGTGATGGGGTGGCAGTGTGCGGGGATGGAGGGTGATGGGGTGGCAGTGTGCGGGGATGGAGGGTGATGGGGTGGCAGTGTGCGGGGATGGAGGGTGATGGGGTGGCAGTGTGCGGGGATGGAGGGTGATGGGGTGGCAGTGTGCGGGGATGGAGGGTGATGGGGTGGCAGTGTGCGGGGATGGAGGGTGATGGGGTGGCAGTGTGCGGGGATGGAGGGTGATGGGGTGGCAGTGTACGGGGATGGAGGGTGATGGGGTGGCAGTGTACGGGGATGGAGGGTGATGGGGTGGCAGTGTACGGGGATGGAGGGTGATGGGGTGGCAGTGTACGGGGATGGAGGGTGATGGGGTGGCAGTGTGTGGGGATGGAGGGTGATGGGGTGGCAGTGTACTGGGATGGAGGGTGATGGGGTGGCAGTGTACTGGGATGGAGGGTGATGGGGTGGCAGTGTACAGGGATGGAGGGTGATGGGGTGGCAGTGTACAGTGATGGAGGGTGATGGGGTGGCAGTGTACGGGGATGGAGGGTGATGGGGTGGCAGTGTGCGGGGATGGAGGGTGATGGGGTGGCAGTGTGCGGGGATGGAGGGTGATGGGGTGGCAGTGTGCGGGGATGGAGGGTGATGGGGTGGCAGTGTGCGGGGATGGAGGGTGATGGGGTGGCAGTGTGCGGGGATGGAGGGTGATGGGGTGGCAGTGTGCGGGGATGGAGGGTGATGGGGTGGCAGTGTGCGGGGATGGAGGGTGATGGGGTGGCAGTGTGCGGGGATGGAGGGTGATGGGGTGGCAGTGTGCGGGGATGGAGGGTGATGGGGTGGCAGTGTACGGGGATGGAGGGTGATGGGGTGGCAGTGTACGGGGATGGAGGGTGATGGGGTGGCAGTGTACGGGGATGGAGGGTGATGGGGTGGCAGTGTACTGGGATGGAGGGTGATGGGGTGGCAGTGTACTGGGATGGAGGGTGATGGGGTGGCAGTGTACTGGGATGGAGGGTGATGGGGTGGCAGTGTACAGTGATGGAGGGTGATGGGGTGGCAGTGTACGGGGATGGAGGGTGATGTGGTGGCAGTGTACGGGGATGGAGTGGCTGGCAGTGTGGTGGTACTCTGGGAGAAGCTCGGTCAGGCTGTGGGTGAGGGGGGGGGTTGGTGCAGTGCTGTGATGGATGGGATGCTGCAGTGACGATACGCAGTGTCTCGGTGAGATCTCTCTGTAATGTTCAGGCTGGGCTCTCCAGGAACTGCAGTGCTGTGATACATCGGTGCAGCACGGTGGAGGACAGTTTGTGGCTCTGCTGTGATCCTCTCAGTGCTAGACTTTTAATAGCTGTTATTGGCTGCAGATGTAT
Source organism: Pelophylax lessonae (assembly GCF_965119305.1). NCBI lineage: Eukaryota > Metazoa > Chordata > Amphibia > Anura > Ranidae > Pelophylax > Pelophylax lessonae. The sequence goes on from NC_138776.1 coordinate 43,892,534, forward strand.
TCAGTAGAAGTGCTCATATGATTGTACTGTTCTTTGGTGTGGTAGTGTATTCTGGTGGGTGCGGGCCGTTTTTGACTTTCGAACGTAGTCCTCTTTTGATAGCATAGGGGGAGGGGGCTTTGGAAAGAGCTGTGCCTTGGCATTTAGGCAGAGCTCCCTCCTTCTCTCCCGGGGTTGGGGCTTGTGAAAGGAAAATGAGAATGTGCAGGTATGTTGGCTGGATGTTCACCTGCTACTTTACTTTACATCAAAGAGCACCTGTTGAATCGCACATATTCCTCTTCAAAGAGAACCCATTAGCGCGTTGGAATACATTTTTGTTGACTTTGAGGGCGCTCCTATTTGATTGTTGGGAGTGACTCACCCATATGTGGGGTACCTGTTGGAATGGGGTGTGTTGAGGAGAGCCTTTGATTACTGGCTCAGGACCCTCAAACACAACGTAAAGGGTGCCCACCAAAAATGTGTGTTCTAATGCCTCTGGAGGGGCGCTGTATTCAAATATATGTGGCTGGAGGTTCATTTCTACCTTCCATTGTGGTGACAGTTTTAGGGGGGGGGGGAATAATTCTCGAAGTACAATGTTTGGGGGTAAAGCCTTGGTCAGAACTACAGAAGAAAAAGATTTGAGGGTGCTTATTTCTGATTATTATAAAAGGAGTATACAGTGAGGAAAGTGAATAGAATTCTGGGGTGCATCACTAGAAGGATCACTATCAGGAGGTAGGGAGGTTCTAATCTCCCTATATAGATCTTTATATCACTAGAAGGATTACCAGCAGGAGGAAAGTGGTTCTGGTTCCTCTTTAGAGCTCTTTATATCGCTAGAGGGATCACCATCAGACGGAAGGAGGTCCTGATCCCTTCCTTTATATCACTATAGTAGGGTTTCTCAACCAGGGTTCCTCCTGAGGTTGCTAGGGGTTCCTTGAGTAATGGGCAATTTCTGCCTCTCCGATATGTTCCCAATGACACCATTGTTCCTCTTAGCGATCTGTAAGGGGGTAATTCTTCCCAATGATGACAAGAGTAAGGAGCATTCTTCCCACTGACTGTCACACCAATGTATCATGAGTTGTAGATTTTGAATTTTTAGCAGGGGATCCTCGAGACTAGAATTTTATATCAAGGGTTCCTCTGTGTTGAAAAGGTTGAGAGAGGCTGTACTAGAGCGATCGCCAACTGGAGGAAGGAGGTCTTGATTCCTCAGTAGAGCTCTTAATATCACTAGAGGGATCACCGTCAGGAGGAAGGAGGTCCGGATTCCTCTATATACATCTTTATATCACTAGAGGGATCCCCAATTGGAGGAAGGAAGTCTTGATCCCTCTGTAGAGCCCTTTATATCACTAGAGGGATCACCATCAGGAGGAAGGAGGTCCTGGTTCCTCTAGATCAGGGATCCTCAAACTACGGCCCTCCAGCTGCTGCGGAACTACACATCCCATGAAGCATGGTTAAACTATGACATTCACAGATACGACTAGGCATGATGGGAATTGTATTTCCCAAACAACTGGAGGGCCGTAGTTTGAAGGCCCCTGCTCTAGATCTTTGTATCACTAGAGGGCTCACCATCAAGAGGAAGGAGGTCCTGATTCCTCTAGATCAGTGGTTCTCAACTCCTGTTCTCAGGACCCACTAACAGGCCAGGTTTGCAAGATAACTGAATTACATCACAGGTGATCATTTGCTGCTCAGTGATTGCAGTATTCTAGTCTGCATCTCCCCAAGGTAATACTTAAAATCTGGCCTGTTAGTGGGTACTGAGGACAGAAGTTGAGAACCACTGGTCTAGATCTTTGTTTTACTAGAGGGCTCACCATCGGGAGGAAGGTGGTTCTGTTTTCTCTAGAGGGATCACCATCGGGAGGAAGGTGGTTCTGTTTTCTCTAGAGGGTTCACCATCGGGAGGAAGGTGGTTCTGTTTTCTCTAGAGGGATCACCATCTGGAGGAAGGTGGTTCTGTTTTCTCTAGAGGGCTCACCATCGGGAGGAAGGTGGTTCTGTTTTCTCTAGAGTGTTCACCATCTGGAGGAAGGTGGATCTGTTTTCTCTAGAGGGCTCACCATCGGGAGGAAGGTGGTTCTGTTTGATCTAGAGGGATCACCATCGGGAGGAAGGTGGTTCTGTTTTCTCTAGAGGGATCACCATCGGGAGGAAGGTGGTTCTGTTTTCTCTAGAGGGTTCACCATCGGGAGGAAGGTGGTTCTGTTTTCTCTAGAGGGCTCCCCATCGGGAGGAAGGTGGTTCTGTTTTCTCTAGAGGATCACCATCGGGAGGAAGGTGGTTCTGTTTTCTCTAGAGGGATCACCATCTGGAGGAAGGTGGTTCTGTTTTCTCTAGAGGGCTCACCATCGGGAGGAAGGTGGTTCTGTTTTCTCTAGAGTGTTCACCATCTGGAGGAAGGTGGATCTGTTTTCTCTAGAGGGCTCACGATCGGGAGGAAGGTGGTTCTGTTTTCTCTAGAGGGATCACCATCGGGAGGAAGGTGGTTCTGTTTTCTCTATAGAGATTACCATCGGGAGGAAGGTGGTTCTGTTTTCTCTATAGAGATTACCATCGGGAGGAAGGTGGTTCTGTTTTCTCTATAGAGATCACCATCAGGAGGAAGGTGGTTCTGTTTTCTCTAGAGGGCTCACCATCGGGAGGAAGGTGGTTCTGTTTTCTCTAGAGGGCTCACCATCGGGAGGAAGGTGGTTCTGTTTGATCTAGAGGGATCACCATCGGGAGGAAGGTGGTTCTGTTTTCTCTAGAGGGATCACCATCGGGAGGAAGGTGGTTCTGTTTTCTCTAGAGGGATCACCATCGGGAGGAAGGTGGTTCTGTTTTCTCTAGAGGGCTCACCATCGGGAGGAAGGTGGTTCTGTTTTCTCTAGAGGGATCACCATCGGGAGGAAGGGGGTCCTGATTCCCTCTATAGATCTTTAGCCCTTATTTTGAATATTGTGGCGTGTTCTGGAGGCCTCCCCTACAAAAAGATAGAGCTAAGGTAGCCAAGAAACGGGCAACAAAAATGGATTTTTATCCCTCAGCACTTTTACTATCAGGAGAAACTCGGGGAACAAACTATGTACAGTTTTTTTAAACACATGAAGGTTTGAGGGCTGTATATTCAGTATGAAGCTAAGACTGAGAACACGGGAGCGTGACCTTAGACTATCAGGAGGAAGTTCAAAAGTACGTTCCAAACTCATTCTATATGGTATTTCCACAGAATCCACTGACGTTTACTCACTTGAAGGTGTCCCTTTTGTGCGGTGATCATATTGCCATCTGCTGTGATAGACAATTCATTTCACCCCATAAGAGTGAGGAACTATACGGCCAAATGCCTTGATTTGTTCTGTTTGATGGGATAACCTTCCACAAGGACTTGGTCTATCCTGGTTACAATGTATTTTCTGTCCTAGGCTGTGGGGGTGTTGGTGGTTTTTGTATTACTTTGTTGCCTTTTATATTAGATTGTATTTACGCACTTGCAACAAAATTAACTGTTATAATAAAAAAATAAAGTTTCATGGACATTCCTCAGTGGTTTTGTTACATTTATATCGTGAATACTTTTGAGGTCTTGGAGGATTTTTTCTTCTTCTTTTTTTTTTGTCCTTTTTTAAAAACGTGATTTTCTTCCTTTTTGTTTTTGCTGGCAATAGACTGCGATTTGACCAGTAAAATCACGTGGATTTTAACGGTGGCTAAACCCTTACATATACCCAGTGAAGTGATTGGCTTCAGGTGATACATAGAGATGAAACCAATCCTCCTTCATACATTGTACCTTTTTATCTGCAGTCTAAAGCCATTCAAAGTGCAGGTTTTATAAAGCTTATCTGAGCTGTCAGAGCTGAAGTTAAGGCCCGTAAACACGATAAGAAAAATCTGTAGGGAAAATTCCTCCGACGGCCGATCTGCCGATTTTCGGATTGTTAGTATGGTGCTTTCGACAGCCGACTCCGACTTTTCGGCTGACAAAATCCTGATGTGCAGGCTATATAATTTTTGTCGTCCGTAATACAACGTCCGATTTTCGTCTCATTAGTACAGATTTCGACGGGAAAAAATCTTAAGAGCAAGACTAGGCATGCTCAGAGAGGAAAGAACACATACAAAGCAATCCAACACATGACATCACTTCTGAAGTAGAATTCTGTCGTACGGGAAAATTTGTATGAAAATAACCTCTTCACTTTCCACATCAGACTAGCATGCCACAAAAAACGGACGACAGATCGTTCGATAATCTGATTGTGTGTACGGGGCTTTACACTCTGCAATGCTCAGTGAGGAGATTTCTAATAGCTGATTGGAGGGAAGGGACACACCTCCTTCTCACAGGAACAGAGCTAAAGTTGGATACACACTATACAACTTTTGTCGGTAGATTTCCTTCAGAGCCGATTCACACTGGGGCGACTTGGTCGCCTGACAAGTCGCCGTGGGTCGCCTGCCATAGATTAGCACAGGACCCATTCTAATGGGAGCGACACAAGTCGCTCCGACTTAGAAAAAGGGTCCTGTACTACTTTGGGGCGACCTGGAGCGACCTGTATTGACTTCAATGATATGAAGTCCGTGCATGTCGCTCCGAGGTCGCGGTGCCTGCTGTGCACCGCGACTTCACAGGTCGCCCCGGCAAGTCGGGTCGCCTGTATGTGAACCGGCTTTCAGATTTACCTTCAACTATGTAGTGCAAGGGCCAGCCTGATTGCATACAAACTGAAAGTGTTACAATTTGACTTTATTATATTATTTTGGTAAATCTAAAAGAAAAAATCCAAAGGAGATTGTATAGTGTGTATCCAGCTTTATGCGGCATTCACACTGGGGCGGCACGACTCTGTACTACTTCGAGGGCGACTTGTGCATTCCCATGCACCACGACTTCGGAGCGACTTGCAAGGACTTCACTTAATGGAAGTCTATGCAAGTCGCTCCGAGGTCGCCCCGAAGTAGTACAGGACCCTTTTTCTAAGTCGCAGCGACTTGTGTCGCTCCTATTAGAACGGGTCCTGTAGCAGTCAATGGAGCGCGACTCTTGTCCGGCTGACAAGTCGCGCTGGTGTGAATGGAGTCTTAGGCTGTCAATCAGCTGGAGGTCCCTCCCTGTCACTGTTTTGCTTTTGGTGTCAGGAAAGCTTGGCAGAAGTGACTGATAGTAGATGAAGGAAGCAGCAGACAGAAATGACACTTAGTGCTCTGGATTGAGAGAAGTACACACTATAGAGGGATATGCTTTGTTCATATTTCATGTTTGATGTTTACAACCACTTTAAGAGTCTCATTCACTTGGGCAGTGAATGTCTATGCGGCATAAGCCTTCGGGTGCTGCATGTAAGTCTATGGGGGGGGGGCGCAATGGCCGCACAGACACAGCCATCCCTCCTAATTTGACAGCGGAGCAGTCTTGAGTGGGCCGGAATGCACACTGTCTGTGTTTCAGGGCCACTTACCTGCACCTAAGCGCCTCTCAAAATAGAATGAGAGGCAGCCGGTCAGCCCAAGTCGCATAAACGCCATGTGCACGTATAGGAGCCTCGGCGCCCCATGTGAATAAGGCTTAAAACGTCAAAACGAACCCTGGAAAGTGAATGGGGTTCAGGGGGCGAAGGATTTCCAATATGAAGCTCCGATCATGAACTCAGACTAGCAGCAGGAGGAAAGTTCAAAACTAACCTTCGAAAGTATAATTTTACCGACCGAAAAAGTAGTTGATGCTTGAAACAGATTCTGAGCAGAGGCCGTAAACAGGCTAAGTTTACACGAGCAGCAGACCTTGCTGCCCCTCTGAAAAGCAATCTACGTTAGATTGCTTTTCAGAGGTGTTTGACAGGCTGTGAGGAAGAGCGATACCGCTGTTTTATGACCGCCCGCCGCACATTTACTGCGTCAGGCTGCCTCTCCTGCACGAACAGACGTAGCCCTACCTTGTTCGCGCGCCTGGTGCTGAGGGGCAAGCGTGCGCCGCCGACGGCGTGCTCCTGCCCCCCACTAGGTAGCGGGGATGCACGGGGCAGGCGGCTGCGATTGCTGCCGGGCACCCTCGATCGCTCCCCGCTGAGAGAGAGGACGACGGTCAGCTGTTGTAAACACAGCTGACCGTTCTCTCTGAAATGATCAGAGCGCCTGTGATCCTCCTATATAGGAACACAGGTCTCTATGATCATTTCACAAGCCCCTCCCCCTACAGTTAGTAAACACTCCCCTAGGCTAACACTTAACCCTTTGATCACCAATAGGTTAACCCCTTCCCTGCCAGTGTCATTATTACAGTAACAGTGCATATTTTTAGCACTGATTACTGCAGTAATGTCACTGGTCCCCTCAAGTGTCAAAAATGTCAGGGGTCCGATCTGTCCTCCGCAATGGCGCAGTCTCGCTAAAAATCGCAGGTCGCCGGCACTACTAGTAAAAAAAATAAAAATGACCTAAATCTTTCCCCTAGTTTGTAGATGCGATAACTTTTACGCAAACCAATCAAAATACGCTCATTGCGATTTTTTTTTTTTTTCCCTAATACAAGTTGGCCTCAAAGGATGAGAAAATTTGATTTTTATATATTTTTTTGGGGAATGTTATATAGCAGAATATGCAAAATATTGGTTTTATTTTCAGAAATGTCACACTTGATTTTTTTTTTTTGTTTATAGCGCAAAAAATAAAAATCGCACAGACATCAATTGTATTTCAGTACAGTGTCGCACGATCGCACAATTGTCCGTTAAAGTGCCGAAACGCAAAAAAAATGGCCTGGTCATTAAGGGGGGAAATCCTTCCGGTCCAGAAGTGGATAATGTAAGTGGCGCGCCCCCCGCGCTGTAACTGCATGCAGTGCAATGGACCGCTCAGGCTTTTCTGCCTTCGCTCTTCTCTATCGGCTCGCTGGGAATTTTGCGGCGCTGTTGTGTCGCCTGTTTTGTGAGCTGAGATTTCGCGGCGTTGCGTGTTTTACGATGACGGCTCATTATGTAACTGTCGTTTCCTGGCCAGCGGCGGAGGAACGGGTCTTCTCAGGAAGGGTGGAGCACGCTGTCTTCCCGGACTGTCATAAATCGCTGTCTCTGCTGCCTTTCTGTGTGCGAAAAGTCAAACGTTTTCTGGAGTTTGCGGTGTCCCTGTGTCACAAACTCCCCCTGTGCCCTGCACTGAGGATCTGGGGCTGCAATAAAGAGGACCTGTCTGTAGCTTGGAAAGTCTGCATGGATACATTTTTATTTATCCTTACGAGGCATAGAGGGCCTTGGCATCACTAAGGTGCCACATATCCTTACGAAGCATAGAGGGCCTTGGCATCACTAATGTGCCACATATCCTTACGAGGCATAGATGGCCTTGGCATCACTAATGTGCCACATATCCTTACGAGGCATAGATGGCCTTGGCATCACTAATGTGCCACATATCCTTACGAGGCATAGATGGCCTTGGCATCACTAATGTGCCACATATCCTTACAAGGCATAGATGGCCTTGACATCACTAAGGTGCCACATATCCTTACGAGGCATAGAGGGCCTTGGCATCACTAAGGTGCCACATATCCTTACGAGGCATAGAGGGCCTTGGCATCACTAATGTGCCACATATCCTTACGAGGCATAGAGGGCCTTGGCATCACTAAGGTGCCACATATCCTTACGAGGCATAGAGGGCCTTGGCATCACTAAGGTGCCACATACCCTTACATGGCATAGAGGGCCTTGGCATCACTAAGGTGCCACATATCCTTACGAGGCATAGAGGGCCTTGGCATCACTAAGGTGCCACATATCCTTACGAGGCATAGAGGGCCTTGGCATCACTAAGGTGCCACATACCCTTACATGGCATAGAGGGCCTTGGCATCACTAAGGTGCCACATATCCCTACGAGGCATAGAGGGCCTTGGCATCACTAAGGTGCCACATATCCTTACGAGGCATAGAGGGCCTTGGCATCACTAAGGTGCCACATATCCTTACGAGGCATAGATGGCCTTGGCATCACTAATGTGCCACATATCCTTACGAGGCATAGAGGGCCTTGGCATCACTAAGGTGCCACATATCCTTACGAGGCATAGAGGGCCTTGGCATCACTAAGGTGCCACATATCCTTACGAGGCATAGAGGGCCTTGGCATCACTAAGGTGCCACATACCCTTACATGGCATAGAGGGCCTTGGCATCACTAAGGTGCCACATATCCTTACGAGGCATAGAGGGCCTTGGCATCACTAAGGTGCCACATATCCTTACGAGGCATAGAGGGCCTTGGCATCACTAAGGTGCCACATATCCTTACGAGGCATAGATGGCCTTGGCATCACTAATGTGCCACATATCCTTACGAGGCATAGAGGGCCTTGGCATCACTAAGGTGCCACATATCCTTACGAGGCTTAGAGGGCCTTGTCTTTTTGTGTGTGTGTGTATGTATATATGTATATATATATATATATATATATATATATATATATATATATATATATATATATATATATATATATATATATATATATATATATATATATAAAATCTGCATTGGTATCACAGTATTGCAGGCTCCTTTTCCAAATCACTGTGACTTTAAATTGCATTGATCTGAATGGGTGCCATTGAAAAGAATGGGCTGCGTCTTCTCATGTCCAAAGTCGCACAAGTGTGAATGGAGCCAAACTCCTGGGGTTTGATGGTGGCACAATAGGTACTTCTGCAGGTTGGAAAGCTGGGGATCAGGCTTTACGTTGTAATTTTGTAGCTAATCGCAAAGTGAGAAGCTCTAGCAGCGGCTGCCCCACTGAGCTCCAGTCAGTGACTTTGCCTGGGCTGAGATGTCTTCAGTCTACTGCAGGCAGGAGGAAGCATTTTCACAGTCTCCTCTCCCTCAATAAGACTGCAACTTTGTAGCAAGGTGAGAGGAAGGATTGCACAGGCACCTGCTGTGGGGCGGTACTCACCGTGACTGGGATTAAAAGATACTTAATGGTTTGGATTGCTTCAAGTGGGACAGTAATATTTGTCGGCAATATCTCTCAATTTATATGAAGATTTAATCCCACTTTACACTGTGAGAACTATAGCCTGTGGCAATGAAGTCTGACTCCTAAATAATCATAGCCATACGTAGATGTGTATTCCATGTACTTCAATGTAGGAGATGGACAGACTGTCATTGGCAGTCTTGTCCTATTGTCTGTCTATTTAGGTGGAATGTGGATTGTGTTAAGTCTGCCTGTCCCATTGTTAAATGTTAATGACCTCACATTGTTCTGTCCAGATGGCTAGATAATGAGTTCAGGTTAATTCTGTTTCTGTATACAATTTCATCTGCATATGATAATGTAATCAGGCAACCCCTGACCTATGATCAGGAGGGGGAGGTCCATGCTGTATATAAATTATGTGTGATTGTTCAATAAAGAGGGATTCCAGTACAAGCTAAGTTGTTGGCTAGCTTTGTATGAGGGTGGCTGGGAAAATCTGGTATATATGTTTTATGACTGCAGGGAAGCCGTATGCAGACAGACTGTCATTGGCAGTCTTGTCCTATTGTCTATCTATTTAGGTGGAATGAGGATTGTGTTAAGTCTGCCTGTCCCATTGTTAAATTTTTAAAGACCTCAGATTGTTTTGTCCAGACAACTAGATAATTAGATCAGGTTATTTCTGTTTCTGTAAACAATTTCACCTGCATATGATAATGTAATAAGGCAACCCCTGACCTGTGTGTGGTAATTTGATCAGGAGGGGGGTGTCCATGCTGTATATAAATTCTGTGTGACTGTTCAATAAAGAGTGATTCCAGTACAAGCTAAGTTGTTGGCTAGCTTTGTATGTAGGGCGGCTGGGGAAATCTGGTATAAATGTTCATGACTGCAGGGAAGCCATATACTGACGGAAGACCACAAGTACAGTGTGGGTCGGTGGTTCCGTTACACCTGCATTTACATGATTGTGTCATCTCTGAGCCAGCTTCTTATTTCGATGATGCCTGAGCAAAGATGGTGCTGTCCCTCTGGAGAGAAAAGCAAATGAAGGCATTGCCAGGGGGAGTAGTTCTGTGACAGTAATGACACCTTTTTAGAATGCTGTACTGCTAGCATGTAAAAATGTGATCGGTCCCCTTAAGACAGTCGATAAAAGCCTGTGAGGAAGCAGAGTGTTTCTCCTCGGAGGTTTGCCGCGATGGTGGTGTGGTAGCGATGGATGGCGACCCTCCCAGGCTGATGTCATTGTTTTGGATCTGTCAGGAGGCGTTTGGGAGGATTCCAATAGCGTGGAAATGTTTTTCATTTAGTGCTGGACCCCCCCCCCCCCCGAGAGGCCGCCAAGAACGCGCTGTGATTCCAGCTTGCTGACCTGATCGCAAAGGAACGTCACAGCCAGAAATGGCTTGGTGGAAGTTTTCAAAGGCTGTAAACCCTTCCATATACTGCCCTCAGGTGATACACAGAGATACAAAAAAAAAAAAATCCTCCTACATAAGTTGTACCTGTTTATCTGCAGTCTTCTCTTCTCTACATCTCTTCAAAGCGCAGAATTTGATAAGCTTGTCTGAGCTGTCAGAAAAAAGGGGGCAGAGAGCTGAAGTTACACTCTGCGGAGCTCAGTGAGGAGAGGTCTGAGAGCTGATTGGAGGGGAGGGACACACCCCCCTCCACACAGGATCAGAGCTGAGACTGTCAATCACAGGCTGTGTGCTGGAGCTCCCTTTCTTGGAAGTAAATGCGCCTTGACTCCTGATCAAATGTCTTCTTTTATGGGCAAGCTGAGTTAGACAATCATCCTCGGGGAGCCGGGTCCCTTTACATTTTTACGGTGTGTTAGCGCACATTGCATTAAAGTGGCCCAATGAAGATGAAGGAGCTGTTGGCGTACCCCCAACCTGCTGGAAGCCCACCATTTTTTGGCACTGATGTTGGAGAGAAGGCCTGGCTCACAGTCTCCGCTCTAATTCATCCCAAAGGTGTTCTATCAGGTTTACACCAGATCGGATCCTGTGTACGGGGCATACAATGCTCCTAAGACTTTCATTGGGGTGTGTTCATTTTTGCAACATGGTCTTGAATGAATTTGTTCGGAAAAATACTTTTTTCTGTGTGTGTGCAAATCTTGGTTGCAATCAGTGTCCATTTATGGGAGTATTTTGTAGTATAGCGTCCCATAGAAAATGTTGATTTCTGAAAGTAAAGGACAAATCTGTTGGGGTGTACTCATTTATGCGCAGTACTGTGTATATTTTAGGGATTGACGGATTTATCAGTGGGGCCGATATTCACTTTTTTTTTTGTAAAGAATCGGTCACAAACTTGACGATAAGCTTCAAATGGTCGTACCGGAGTGATGCCTGCAGCTACAGGCAATCTTTCTTGTAATAACTGATGCAGCTAATCAGCCACTCTGCTGTTATTACAAGCAGCGGGAGGGGACATTGTTGGGCGTTTCGGGATTTTAGAGATGAGCGTTTTATGAGCTGAAATACACTCAGGTGTGAACAGCGCCTAAAAGTGATGAGAAAAAAAAAAAAATGTGTAAAAAATAAAAACTTTAAATGTACAGAATATTAGCACCTAATATCAGCCTGAAGGGTGGCCGGAAAATCGGTATCGGCCCTAAAAAAACGATATTGATTGATCCCTATTTATTTTTGTTCAAACAGTTGCTGTCATAGGACAACCGCTGTGTCCCCTCTCCCAATAGTACTCCTGCGTTGTCACCAGACCTCCCCAGGTAGATTACAAGCAGCCATTTTAACACACATTACATAGGCATGGTCAACTGGTGTCACCATCAGGGCTTTGTTCAGGCACTTCTGCTATAGGGTGACAACGACCTGTTACTGTCTCCTAAATCACCTCCTGCGTTGTCACCGGGGCTTCCAATGGCGACTACAAATGTCCATTTCAACACGCCTTACACAGGCCTGGTCCACAGTTGTCACTGTCAGATCTTTGCTCAAGCAGTTCCTTTTGTAGCGTGACAACGCTCTGCCCCTTCTTCCAGTTATATTTGTGTTGTCACACAGGCTTCTGATGGAGATTACAAGTGGCCATTTCAAACGGATTACACAGGCATGGTCCACTTATGTCATTGTCAAGTCTTCGTTCAAGCACTTCTTCTTTTTATAGGTGACAACAGGCTGCCTCTGTTTCCCAATCTTGTTCCTGTGTTGTCACCCTGCCACACAGGCTTTCAATGGAGACTGGAAGTGTACATTTCAGCACACCTAAAGCTGGATTCACACTATACAATTTTCTTTAGATTTTTTTTTTTCTTTTAGATTTACCAAAACCATATAATATGAGGTCACCCCTAAACACTTTCAATTTGTATGCAATCAGGCAGGTCCTTGCACTACATAGTTGAAGGTAAATCTAAAGAAAATCTAACAACAAAAGTTGTATGGTGTGTATCCAGCTTTAGTCAGCATGGTCCACTGGTGTCACCATCTGGTCTTTGTTCAGGCACTTCCTGTTAGAAGGTGACCACGCTCTACCCCTTTTCAGTTGGGCTCCTGCGTTGTCACCCTGCCTTATGGGCCTCAGGTGGAGACTACTCAACACACATTACACAGGCATGGCGCACTGGTGTCACCATCATGTCTTTGCTCAAGCACTTCCTTTTTATAAGGTGACAACGTTCTGCCCCTCCTAATTGGGCTCCTGTGTTGTCACCCTGTCCTATGGGCTTCAGGTGGAGACAAAGTGTCAATTTCAGCACACCTTACTCAGCATGGTCCACTGGTGTCACCATCCGGGCTTTGTTCAGGCACTTCCTGTTATAAGGTGACCACGCTCTACCCCTTTCAGTTGGGCTCCTGCGTTGTCACCCTGCCTTATGGGCTTCCGGTGTGGACTACTCTGCACACATTACACAGTTATGGTCCACTGGTGTCACCATCAGGTATTTGTTCAAGCACTTCCTTTTTATAAGTTGACAACACTCCACCCCTTTCTATGTTGGGCTCCTTTGTTGTCACCCTGTTCCGTGGGCTTTAGGTGGAGACTACTCGGCGCACATTACAAAGACATGGTCCA